>NC_143522.1:47237229-47254256 GCF_031878675.1 Megascapheus bottae | reverse complement strand
TGGCTCAAGGGGTAGGGTGGTAGCCTTGAGCTAAAGAGCTCAGAGACAATGTCCAGGCCCATAGTTAAAGTGCCAAGACCGACCCAAAAAATTAAAGTCAATTATTGAAATGGGCTCTGAGGAGAAGAGGTGTCTTTTCCTTCAGCTTGGTGGAGGAAACAAAAAAGGAGAGTATTGTGAGCAAAGTCTAAGTGACATGAGATAACTTAGCTGCAGTTAGGAGACTGAGTCTCTGCAGACCAGTGCATGTGACTGAAGATGAGACACGATGTGTAAAGTGGGACTCACTGTTCAGGAAGAAATGATGGAGACATCAGGATCATCTCTACAAGTTCCTGACCCTAAATGCCTATGTGGAATTATATAGTAACTTTTGAAAACAGATGTGCAGCCCAAAGGGCACAGGCCAATGCATACCAATTAGATTGCAGGCAAAGACAAATAGAGGCAAAACAAGGTATTGAGCTGCGCATAGAGAATGGAGGAATTAACAGGCGATACTTGTGCCTCATGCTTGGTGTTTTAGGTAGGCAGACCCATTTATCCCCTGGCAGTACATAACAACTTCCTCCATGTGGTCCCTGTTCCCCCTCTTATTTGTACTTGCAACTTTTGCTTTTTATCAGTGGATCCCACCAGTTACCAACGGTCTCTTCATCCCTTGCCCTCCCTCCAGCTGTCCTCCCTGTCCTATCCTCCCCCCTCCAAAGCCCAAACTTTCTGATTCCACACACCTGGCTATTTCATGCCTACACTCTTCAGCCTTTCCTTTCAATGCCTGTGCCTCCGTCTTTCTACAGGGTATTCCAAGCTGAATTTATCTTCTCCCTAAACTTGCCCTTGTTTCCTGTTTATCATCCCAGTAGTGTGCAAAGATGTAAATGGGGACTGGCTAATGAAATTGCTCTGAGGACACATAGAAGAAAACATCAAAGTATCTAAGAAGATTCTATTATGAAATTGATTTATAGGTGGTGAATATTAGTTCCAATTTAGAGACGTTAAAACTAGAAGTGAAACAAGGCCACACTAAAGCTACCAGCACAACCATGTTCATTGCAATATTATATGCCATAGCCAAGATAAGGAGTCTGCCTAGATGCCCCTCAGTGACAAATGGATCAAGAAATTGTGGTGTCTATGTACACAAATGAATTCTACTCATAAATCAGAAAGAATGACAAGGAAATGGAAAGGCTAAGAAAAAATGTGTATTAAATGAAGTAAACCACAACCAGAGAAACACACGTTGCAGGGTTTCTCTCATTTGTGATAGCTATAATGTGCCTATAAACTTGCAAGTAGACACACTGGTTGGTAAAAAGAACAAAACAAAACACTGGGATCTGATAAATGACACAAGATTCTAGGCATTCACACATAGTGAGACTAAAGGAGGATATTCTTAGGAGAGGAACACAAATGCACAATACATATGTGCATCTAATCATAAAAAACTATATTTATCTAAATTAACTCTAGGAAATGTTAACAAGAGGTTTTTGTTTTTCTTGCTGGTTTCTGGTTTTTGGTCTTTGGGAGGGAAAGGGGGCACAGAAATGGAGGGACAAAGGTTTAATAGATGCAGCAATGGTGCTCACAGGCACTATGTTGAAAATAAACTATACAACTTGTGGCTGGAGGTGGGTGGGAAAAACTGGGAGGGAGACAAGGATGGGATGATGCTGTCTAAAAAGAAACATACTCTTTACCTGACTTATGTACCTGTAACCCCTCTGTACATCACCTTTATAACAATAAATAAATTTAAAAAAAATCAATTATGAGGGGCCGGGAGTTTGGCCTAGTGGTTAAAGTGCTTGCCTAGCATGCACGAAGACCCAGGTTCGATTCCTTGGTACCACATACATAGAAAAAAGCTGGAAGTGGTGCTGAGGCTCAAGTGGTAGAGCTCTAGGCTTGAGAAAGTCCAAGGACATTGCTCAGGCCCTGAGCTCAAGCCCAGGACTGGCAAAAAAAATCAATTATGAGTATGGCTTATAGCTGAAACATGACTCATATATTTGGTCATAAACCTAAAGATAATTCATTCATTCCATATCAAAATAATGTACACATGGACTTTTTTGAGGTGCCATAGGGTTTTGGACTCAAGGCTTCTTGATCATGTTTGGGCATCCTACTACTTGAGCTTTTGGCTGGTTCTTTTGGAAATGGAGTCTTGTGGAGTTTTCTGTGTGGATTGCTTCTGAAATTTAATTCTCCTGATCTGAACCTCCTGAATAGCTAGGATTACAGTCATGAGCCACCCAGCATGTGTACTTTTTTATTGAGGTATACTTTATATAACATACTAGTAGACATTTGGAAGTATTTGAGTCAATAATGTTTAGTACAGTCATAATATTGTACATCCACCACCTCCCTCTAGTTTCTACATTTTTATCACATGAGAAGAACACCCTGTACTTTTAAGTCATTATTCCTTATATCCCCTTTCTGGTCTCCTGGCAACCTCTAATCTGCTTTAAGTTGAAATAGAACATTTAAAACAGGCAGAAAACATTTTTTATGACTCTCCACTTTACTGACCCTTTTGATTAATCTATTAACTGTTGGTCCAACTCAAGCTGGATAAGTGAGCATTTCATATCCCTCTAGTTCTCTACTAGCGTCATTTATTAGTTGCCTGTCCTCCAGCTCCTAGATGTTGAGCAGTTTGCAGACAGAGCTTACCACCTAGCCTGCAGCATCGGGTACCAAACCAATCCCTCAGCAAGCTCCATCTCTATGGCATTAATTCACATCAGCAAGAGGTTTAGTCTTTCATCCAACAACATACAAGGCCAAATCATATCCTTTCAGCTTAAATCTTTCTTCTACAGAAACACAAACACAAGAACACAAAATGAGACCTATTAGGAGGTGAAATTAGGCAGCCATCCTGTTAGAATTAATACTAAAGAAGGCTTACTATGTGCCAGGCAGTTAGTAAGCATTGTATCATTTAGTCATTCTACCAATCAGGTAAGTTAAGTATGATTATTTGTTCAGAAACTCTAGGATGGGAGAAAGAGATGTCTAAATCTAATTCTGGCATTACAGAAACCAGAGGAAGGCTTGGAGTCTCGGAGCCATGTATCCAAATGATTGGAAAGGGCCATCATTTTGTCACATTAAGACTGGCAATAGGAAAGAAGAGAACTAACTTGTCTAACATGAAGTCCTTTCTTGAATTTTTCTCTCCCTCATACACATGGACACACATGTCTTCTGTTATCTTTTGCAAGTGCTTCATCATAGTTGTAAAAGATGCTGGGTTATTTTTGCCTGACTACCATAGCATCCTGCAGGTACAGTCACATCTACCACTGGAATCGCAGTATGGGTTTTGGGTTTTAAAAATCTAGCAGGTAGGGGCCGGGAGTTTGGCCTAGTGGTAGAGTGCTTGCCCAGCATGCACGAAGAGCCGGGTTCGATTCCTTGGTACCACATACATAGAAAAAAGCCAGAAATGGTGCTGAGGCTCAAGTGGTAGAGCTCTAACCTTGAGAAAGTCCAAGGACAGTGCTCAGGCCCTGAATTCAAGCCCACGACTGGCAAAAAAAATCTAGCATGTATCTTGTTTCAAAGAGTAAGCATATGATGTTAGGGGAAATGTCTACATATGGAGACTCCAAGTTTACCCATGGAAAGCAGAAGAAAGAAGGAGACTGGATCAAGTGGTAGAAGTACTTGCCTAGCGAGACTGAGGCCCTGAGTCTAAAACACAGTATCATCAAAAGAAAGAGAAAATTAAAAGATTATCTGAGGATCAGGCATGGTGGCAATTAGCCTGTAATCTCAGCTCCTTAGAAGACTGAGAGAGGTAGGATCAGGATTCAAGTGCCACCTGTGTAAACAAACAACAACAACAAAAACTAGTGAAACTACCTACCAACAAACAGGTGAACATGGTAGTTCATACTTACATTCCTAGTCACTTAGATGTAGGTAGGAGGATTCCAGTCAAAGACTGCCTAAGGCTAAAAGCTCAAAACTCTATCTGAAAAATAAGTAAATGCAGAAAGGTCTATAGTGTAGCTCAAGTGGTAGAACTCATACACAGCACTGAGAAAAAAAAAGTATCAGCATCCCTGAGGCAGGATATTTTTATTTCTAATTAGTAACTGGTTTTTAACTATAGTATGGTACATTTTGGACCTATATGTGTTAAAAAAATATTCATTGCTTATCTGAAATTAAATTTAACTTGGCATCCTGTATTTCCTTTGGCCACCCTTCCTTTCATACTAATCCACAGAAAACTCAGAGCCAGCTCAGGGAATTCTTGTTTGGGGACATGCTAAAAAAACCAGGACCTAGGGCTAATATGAGTGAGATGGAATTCAACCCTTTTTGGTACTCATCTCATCTATGTGTTTCATCATCTGCTTGGGCTTTTTGTTTTTGATTGAAAATCTCTACAAACCATACCTGAATACCACTTTGTTAATCACAACTCTCCTGAAGTATTTGCATATTGTGTTCAATAAATGCCCATAAACTTAGGATTTAAAGCAAGAACAACTCCCCACAATATTTAGTTAAAGTTACAAAGGGAGTACAAATTAAGCCATCATTTTGTTAAGGTGTATATTATAAGTCTCATTTAATTTTCCCCATGTTCTTATGTGTATGTTTGTATAACTGTTATGTCAAGACTTTCAACTGATAAAGTATTTCAATTAGCGGCTAAAGGAAAATACAGTTAAGGAGTTGCAACCGATGTACAGTTGGGCTAAATACATATAATCAGAGTTGTTTCTTACCTGAGTCCCTCTTACTTGTGTTGTGTAACAAGTGGTCCTGATTGCTGGCAATAAATCACTTTAACAGGCTCACATTTGTGTGGTAAACTTGGGAAAAAATAAAATAATGACTTACTAGTTCAACCAAAAAGAAACTGACATTAGAGGTAGACTAGATAAATTACAGGATCCCTTGATCCATCTCTGAAAAAAATCCCATTTCTAAATCACTGACATTTAGCTGGGCTCTCAAACCTGTAACTAACCACTCAGGAGGCTAAGAGGTGAGGATCAGAGTTTGAAGCCACCCCAGGTAGGAAAGCCCATGAGACACTTATCTCCAATTAACCAATCCCCCACCCTCCAAAAAAGCCAGAAGTGGACCTGTGGTTCAAATGATAGAGCACTTGCCTTGAGTGCAAAAGCTCAAGGATAATGCTCAAGCCTTGAGTTCAGGCTCCAGTATTGCACCAAAAAGGGTGGTAGATTATTTTTTTACCCTTCCCATGGGACTGATTTGAAGCTAACTGATCTTATGACATACATGGAAGGTCACAGGAGGCAATGAAAGAAACTGGAAAGTCACCACCTTTATACTTACACATCAGTCACTTGTCACTCCATTTCAGGGTAGCCAAGACATCCCCTGGGTAAGCCGTGACTGTCTTCTGGACAATAATGAATAGAAGAAGCTGAAAGTTGTAGCATTGAAGGGGTTCCATGCACATATGTATGGGCAGTGAAGTCCCTTCATCCGCCACGGATGAGGTGTCCTTGGGTGACTTGTATCATGACTAGGACTCCATCAATCTAGCATTATCATTTATAATCATGGAATCATCAACATTTCTTCTCTCTTTTGCTTATTGTCTCCTACCTTCACATAAATTGTCCTAATTTCAGTTCAAGGAAGTAACCAGAGAATTCTCGAGATCTAATTCTACACCAGTACCTCTCTCAGATCACTTTAATGGGATATTCTGAGAAATTTACGGAGACATACTTGTTTAAGAAAAATAGCATTTTCACTAGCACAACGATGTTTTTTGCAGCACTATTTACCATAGCAGAGATATGGAACCAACCAGATGCCCTTCAGTATTGGATGAAGAAGATACGGTATTTATACACAATGGAATTCTATGCTGTCATCACAAAGAATGACATTGCCCCATTTGTAAGGAAATGTAAAGACTTGGAAAAAATCGTATTAAGTGAAGTAAGTCAGACCCAAAGGAGCATAGGCTCAATGGTTTCCCTCATTTGTAATAATTAGCACACATCTAGGGCTCTGCTAGCAGAGGATTACAATAACGTAAAACCTAGATACATAAGGTCATATATGGTGAGGCTAAATGAAAGGATCTGCAGGATATGGAAACAAGAGCTTTAGATCGTGTGATTGTTGTTCTTAATGTACTGTGATATTTCTCTTCTCTTTTGTTGCCCTTTAGTTAGTCACATATTGTTACAGTACCTGACTTTGTTACCTGCCATATTGAATATACATTTATTTGCTTATTTGAAATAGGAAAGGGAAGGGGGAAACAAGATGATTGGGAGGGGGTATGGGGAGGGAAATGGGGACAAATACATGAGATGGGGTATCAATGTATGAGAAGTGATGCACCTACTATCTGGCAAATATAATTGTAACCTTTCTATACATTATAATAAAAAGAAAAAAGAAAAATAGCATTTTTGTGGCAAGACAGTTAATTTCTCTTCTTTGTAACTCAGTTAAGATCTTTATTTATAGCTTAAAGAAGTAAAATTATCTTTGTTCAACTTCATGACTTAAGCAAGACAATCACATCCCTTACAAGCAAGTCACCAGGGGACACCTGAGGTGGTCACCCTGAACACTTTAGCAATAAGAAGTTGGAAGAAGCTGGGCACTAACAGCTCACACCTATAATCCTAGCTACTCCAGAGTCTGAGATCTGAGGATTGTGTTTCACAGCCAGCTCTGGAAAGAAAGTCCAGGAGATTCTTCTCCCCAATTAGCTACCAAAACCACTGGAAGCAGAGCTATGGATTGAAGTGGTAGATCACTAGCCTTAAGCTGAAAAAGCTCAGGGACAGCACCCAGGTCTTGAGTTCAAGCCCACGAAAGAAGAAAAAGAAGAAGGAGGAGGAGGAGGTGAAGGAGGAGGTGGGGGGAATAAAATCTAATGTCTTCTAGTCACAAAAAAAAATTAAATTCAATCTCTGAGAACATGGTAAGAACAATTTCTTCCTTCCACTCCTGTTCAAATTAATTTCCTTTGCTGGGTGCTGGTGGCTTATAATATAATCCTAGCTACTCAGCAGGCAAAGATCTGGGAATTGTGGTTCAAAGCCAGCCCAGTCCTTTAACACTTACCTCCAATGAACTACCAAAAATCTGGAATTGGAGCGCTCTCTCTCTCTCTCTCTCTCTCTCTCTCTCTCTCTCTCTCTCTCTCTCTCTCTCTCTCTCTCACGCACACACACAACCATTTCCATGAGACTATATATCACAGATGAGATAGCAAATACCCAGTGCTTCCTGATAAGACTTCTTCCTCCTATTCAGAGCCATCTTGTTTAATCCTATGTAATATTCTTAAACCAAAGTAAGTGTAGCCAAGGACTTTGAAACATCTCAGACAGTACAAAGTGAGGGGAGGAGAATAAAATTTAAAGCGATTTGCTATGATTGCTTAATAGATAATATATTCATTCACAGAATTCAAAACTTAAAATAGCATGGAAATTTATATTGAAAGCTGTATTTTAGCCCTTACCCCTATCTGGTGTCTTCAAAATATTATCACTCACATTGTTTTTGTGCATCACTTAATGAAAGAGCTAAGTTCTGAGAAACACATCCTTAAGCATTCTGGGTCACACATAAAGTGTCCCTATACAGACCTAGGGTGTGTAGGGAATGATATCACATCTCCCCTTGAGGTAGTCAAGATAGGAGGGGAGCCAGTCAAGATTGGTGTCTCATATCTGTAATCCTAGTTACGCAGGAGGCTGAGACCTGAGGATCATGATTCAAAGCCAGTTTGGGCAGACAAATCTAAGAGATTTACCTTCAAGTAACCAGCAAAATGCCAGACATGGAGATGTGGCTCAAATGGTAGAGAATCAGTCTTGAGCAAAAAAATAGAAAATAAGCCAAGTGAGAGCACCTTGGTTCTGAGCTTAAGCCTCAGTACTGGCACCAAAAACAGAAAAAGAGAGAAGGGAGGGAGGGAGGGAGGAAGGAAGGAAGGAAAGAAGGAAGGAGGGAAGGAAGGAAGGAAGGAAGGAAAAAAAAGACATGAGATTAACATAAAAAGTATAAAGGCATAAGATCCCAAATGCTTACAGTAGATTTCTCATAAGTAAAAGAATACAAATTTTAAAAATAGTAGTAAGTGAAAAATAAATATTATGTTATAGAATATCCATAAAAGTATAGCTTAGTAAATAAAGTATGTATAGGTTTTTGCGGCTCTGCTGTCATCTATGGAACCACTCTTGTGGATGTAATTCTTTACTGACCCAATCTAACATAACTACATAGGCAAATATTAAGCCCTATTATTTCTTAGATCTGCTATGTAGATGACAATATAAACCATACACATTTGTACTTTCCTTTGCTCTCACTGTTAGTCCAAGACAGCCTCACCATGTAGCCCGGGATGAGCTTGGGCTCACGATCCTCTTATCTTGACCTCCCAAATGCTAGAATTACTACCATGTCCTGTGCAAGATTTCTTGTTCCTTACTATTGTATATAATATCATAGCAAAGATATCCCCTTTTGTAGAGGCACAGATATGTTTGCAGGCTAAATTCCCAGATAGGAGACTTCATAGACTTTTGATTCAAGACCTCTGTTTTAATACCTATGAGAATAACCTTTATTTGGTTAGTGTTGTCTGTCTGCTCAATATTTGATGAACGGAAGGGCACACATTTGTTTCACTCATTTTCACATCTACAACCCTTACCAGAGTACTTAGCATTCTAGGGCTGAATCCGAACTAAACTTCCTAGTGTAACTATAACCCTAAGAACAGTAACGTAACCCCTCAACTTAAAGGCTGAGAACCAGGTGTAGATTGCAGCACTTCTGAGTTTCTATTTCGAGATGAAAATGGGACTTATAAAGATAAAAGTACTGAATAAAGAGTGGCAGTTTCAAGGATGAATCTGTCTCTTCAAATTCAGGGACTGGGTCAATGTCGGGTAAATTTCTGGGTTAATCACAGGCAGAGGCTGAATGGCAAAATTGAAAGGCAGCATAGAGACTTCCTGCTTGCTGGAGATTGGCCACAGGTGACTGAGAATAGCACTTCCTCAGAAGCCAGGCCACGGAAGGGAAGGAAGGCAAATTTGCCCTCAAAGTACAACCTGTGCAGTGATGAGAAAGAGAGGGAGGAGATTGAAAGAGACAGAGAGACAGAGAGATAGAGAGAGAGGAGGGCAAAAAGAGAGAGCACATGGCTCTAAATCTCCTTCTATCACATGCTCTCATGACAAACTCGTGTTTTGCTCTGCAGCTCCCACACTTATCTGAAAGGCTATGAGCAAAGAGTGGAGGAGGAAACTCAGGCCTAAGCCGAGTTCCCGAGCCAATGGCAGCTGAGTTTCTCCAGTTTTTCCCCTCCTCCCTCTAGAGCAGCACCCATACCCCACACCCAGTTCTGCACATATTATTCTGGAAGGATATCCCCTCCCTACAACATCATCCCTAACCATTGAACTACAAGTAGCCAAGCTTATGGGATAGAGCGGCAGGCTGTTTCACAGCCAGAATTCATCTGGGCCTTGAGCCATTGTCAGAACCCCTGCCCCTGACTCTCAAAAGCCAGCAGAGAAAGGTGCATTAGTACAACTGCTTTAGTGAGTAAGCAGGAATGTGGCGATCTCATTTGAGAATTGTAAATGTGTTTCTATCTAAGGATTCTACTTCAAGGAATTAATTTTATAAGTACACTTAGTGAAAGTATGCATATGTTTGTTGAAGCATTGCTTTGAAAAGCAAAGATAAAGTAAAGTAACATAAATAGCCATGAGTGTGGTAATGGATGTAAAACATGGGGAAATAACCAATATACATTGCTAAATGAATAAAAAGCAAGCTTAAAATAACTAGCAAACTGCATAATTTCATTTGGTATTTAAAATAATATATGCTTGCATATCAACAAATGAGTCTGAGAGACTAATGGTCAACATTGAAGAACAGAAAACCACTGAGGGGATAAAGCAGAGAAAGGGCACTTTTATTTTTGATGTTATATGCTTTTTTTTTTTTTTAACATTTTCTTTGTAATTACAATGCTCACTTAAAACCAGGCTATTGTTTCTCGGGTCCTTTAGTGTATGTACTGCGTAGGGTTTGGTGATCATTTTTGACTCAGAACAATCATCAGTTTGAAATCCTTAAATGGAGCTGGCTATGGCTGACTAAGCAGCTGTGGCTAGCCTTAATTGAAGCTCACAGCATACACTTCAGCTTTGTGGGTATATACTCAAAACTTAACCCATGCAGAAAGCTAAGTAAAACTTCCTGTGATTACAAAATCAATGTGTGGTGTCCCAGGCTGCAGACAGGATTACAAATAATTTTAGAATCACCCTTGAGTGCCCACAAACTGCCATTTGTCACTTACCTGGACACATCTTTTACCGATGCTTTTTAGTTCGTGTATGGTGTTTCCTACAAGATCTACTATACATTTACTTTAAAAAAATTATTTTCTTTGACACGATGGCTGGGGAAGTGAAGAAGGAAAGATGACCCTATATTATTAAGTGTCCTTTGTTAAGGAAAAAAACAAAGGACACTTAACTAATATAGGCGTCCTCTTTCCCCTTCCCTTTCCTCCCTTCCCTCCTCCTTCCTTCCTTCTTTCCTTCTTTCCTTCCTTCTCTCCTTCCCTCTTTCTTTTTCCTTCCTTCCTTTCTTTCTTTCTTACTCTTTCTTTTATTGTGCTAACACTGGGACTTGAACTCAGGGCTTCCATTCTTGCTCAGCTTTTTTTTGATATTTTCTTTTCTTTTTTTGTCCATATATATTTTTATAATAATAGAAGGGTTACATTATATTCACCAGATAGAAGGTGCATTACTTTGCAAACATTGATACCCTTTCTCATGTCTTGGTCCCCATTTCCCTCCCCCCAGCCCAGCCCCTAATTTTGTTTTCTCCCCTTTCCTATCCTATTTCAAATAACCAAATAAGCATATATACAATATATAAGCTAACAAGGTGAAATACTGTAACAGTATGAGATAACCAAGGGACAAGTCAGATTCTTTTTTTATAGGTCGTGGGACTTGAACTGTGGGCTTGGGCACTGTCCCTGAGCTCTTCAGCTCAAGGCTACTGCTGTACTCTTGAGCCTCAGTTCCGTTTCCTGTTTTCTAGTTCTTGCTCAGCTTTTTGCTTGAGGCTGGCACACTGGACATAGGCCACAGCACCACTTCCAAGCGTCCTGATTTTTCTGGACTGATAAGGATGGGCTTACACAAAGTGGTGGAGCTACTCCCTGAGTCTCTGTGCCTAATCTTGAAGAAAAAGAACCTGAGACAAGAAGTGAGAAGATGAGGAAGTGCCAACACGAGAAAGATACAATTGGCAATAGACTCATGTACAGTGTCTTGAGGCAAGGCTTTAATGGAGAAACTGACAGGTAGTGGAGTATCATGGAGGATCATGGAGACCATCCATCTTCAGGTCATCTACCTACTTTGAAGCTAGCCTGGGCATAAAAGTCTGTGAGACTATTTGTATTCAAGGTACTCTTAGAAAAAGCCAGAAGTAGTGTGACTCAAGTGGTAGAGCGTTAGCCTTGAATAAAAAGAGGCTCAGGGATAGCCCCAAGGCCCTGAGTTTCAGGCTCTAGGACTGGAAAGAAAGTGGGAGAGAAGAAGAAGAAGAAGAAGAAGAAGAAGAAGAAGAAGAAGAAGAAGAAGAAGAAGAAGAAGAAGAAGAAGAAGGAGGAGGAGGAGGAGGAGGAGGAGGAGGAGGAGGAGGAGGAGGAGGAGGAGGAGGAGGAGGAGGCTGTTTTAGCAATTTCCATTTCTACAAAGCAAAAGCAAAAGAAGCAACATATACAAATTTATTTACTTGCCTTGTGAAATTATTACTCTCTGCCTCCAATAGTATTCTGTATAGAGAAATTCACCTTTGAAGGAATAGTGAAATGATAGGTCTGAATTATAAGCTGTTGGATGAAAATATCAAGCAAGACCATTTTACTGTAATTATAAGTTTATGGAGTGGCCCAAGGTCCAGTTTATGGAGTGACCCACAACTGAACTTCATAAATAATCTTAAGAGAATTCCTTAAGCATACTTTTGAGGCTGGCCCCTCGATCTTAGCTTCTACTTTGCAGCTTAGTGCTAATGCACAATAATCACTGGAATAAAGCAAAGGGGGATTAAAAGACCAGCAAATAAAGAAGAAACAACAGGAATTGAGGGGGGAGCAGAGAAAGCTGTGCAGTAGTAATAATGACAGCCTTGTTTGCCTGGATCACTTAGTAGTTTAAAAAAATCACCCTCTGGAGTTATAAAAGTGAAAGCAGCATTCTAAGAAAAGTTGCTTCTTCAAAATGAAGAATCCAGAATGAAGTGATTCTTTGGTGATTTAATTTCAAAAATATGTGTTGGTGTTGTTGGGATTTTTAAGACGCTGGCTCCTAGAAATAATCTTAGTGACTAATGTGAAGTCCAAATGCCTATAATCCCTAATTAACAGGATAGTTATAGGTGACAGTATATTTTTATTCAATTCTCCAGAGAATTTGCACATAAATATACCAAGCCACAAGCTTGAGATAGCTCTTCAAATTCATTTTAGTGGGGCTGTTTTCTTTTCTGAACCACTTATCAACTTTATTACATTCAGTTTCTGCAACACAAGTCTTGTTGTGCCAATGTCTTGGAATCACAGTGTCTTCACATCAGAATATTGGTGAGATTCCCTAGTGTGAATCACTTATCCAGTTCCTCTCCTGATTATTCACATGTTTTTGAGGTTTGTGAAATGTGGCAGATAAACAGGTTTATGCTGTGTGCAACTTGGAAGGCAGCCAATGTCTTCCTGCCTATACCGTATATTTACTCTCCACCTCCAATCTCTCTCCTGTACAGAGAAGCTGTATTTTAAGACTAAAATCAGTGTCGAATGCAATCCAGTAATGTCACTGCAGAACACAGCAGGTGCTCATCCACTCATTTGCAGTGATTCTTGCAGTGAAGAAAGTGAATCAATGATTCACCAGATGGACAAAGAAACATCACAGTGAGCATTTAGGGGGAGAAAAGCACATGTAGTAAAGGAATAGTCCTTCTAATAGTGTGCTCTGATGTGAGAAAGCAAAACCTCCCACCAGAAAATCAGGACTTTTGTTAAAGTGTTCTGGCTGTACCTGCAATAAGCAATGGCACATTCTCTCTCTCTCTCTCTCTCTCTCTCTCTCTCTCTCTCTCTCTCTCTCTCTCTCTCTCTCTCTCTCTCTCTCTCTCTCTCTCTGCTTCCGCTGCTTTATTGCTTTTGTGTTGTACTTCTAAAATAAATATCAATAAATCATTGCAGTTAGATACTCTAATATAGACAGAAATGTACTTGACTCCCTACAGTCATTACAATTGGAGGGGACTCTGATTAGGATGCTTTACTTAATTAAGTGATATCGTCTAAAGAGAGTTCTTCCCTCCATTTTCTGTTTAACAGTCTTATAAAACACCAACAGAGGAAATTCATTCTGTTGTTTGCTTTCCTTATTGTAAATGGTTTCTTCTCATTCATATTTTACAGATGTCATGTTAATGAAATGGATATTAAGCCGAAGACTCTGGGTTCTGCTACACAGAGCCTTCTTCAAATTAGCTCAAACTACATAGACTGGAAATGTGTTGTTGTTTTTTTCTACCCAATCTGAAAAAAAAATTACTTTTTAAACGTTTATTTTTTTAAACACATGTCTAACCTAAAATTAAGATGATTTAAAAGATGTATTATTTTGTTAAAAAATTATACTTTATCTAGTTACATTTGGTTCAGTGCAGACCTTTAAAATCTGTTTCTCTGAGAAAATAGAGGGGGAAAAATGGGCAGAGAATAAGCAATCCTTATGCATCAGATGTTATTTGTCAGGCACTTTGATTTTACTAAAAGAAGTCATTAAATTTGGATTGCCAATACAAATATGATTATATATGTTTTCTAAATAAAATGTTATTATGTTGCAACTGAACTCATCCATTTATTGTTTGTTTACCTAATGCTCAAACGCATGTTTTATTCATAGATGTCTGGGAGAAAATTTTTGCTTGGTAATCACACCAAGCATATTTAACAAAAGCGATTCTCCTTTTATTAGTGAACAAGTTTAAGCAGAATGATTTCATTTTTTTCCCATTTAGTTAATTCAGACTTGCAGGATCCTTAGCTTACGGCTTTTGTTTCTCCCCCTGCTGCCTTTTATGCCTTTAATGTATGCATACCGATCCACTGATGGGAAAATATCATTTCCTGAAACTCTTCCTTTTTCCTTCTGGGCTATTCTCTCAGCTGGCTTCTGGTTTGGGTTAGTGTGTACTAGTTGCTCTGTCAAATCAGTTTATGCATGAGACTGATGAATTGAAGCCAAGTAAATAGTTCATTATCCTACCCTTATTTGTTAGAGTGAATTTGAATTCAAAGTCCCTTTACTTGTTCCTTTAAACATAGTAGGTGTATTTTAAAGAAATTAAAATGTATATAAGATAGAGTTAAAAAAAGTGAGGATTTATTAGCATCAATGAAATGCTTTTCATCAGCAAATCAAACATTTTAAGAAAATGACTGCAACTTTGGCAAATTAGCTATAGCCTTGCATTGTATCTAGCAACTTTCCTTTCTTTCTGTTAAAAAAAAGCAGCATTAAATATAAGAATTCATTTCAATGAACCGCACTAACTTCCAGTCAATAATTTAACCTTGATACAATATGTAGTTAAAAGCATTTACTGATCAGTGAAAGTGAAATCCATATAGATCACAAGATTCAAAACTGCATATTAATGAATCAGATATTAATTGCTTCACTATTTAAAGAACACTTGTATGATATCGCTGAAAACCTGAATTGTCTTAATATACAGCCTATACAATTGAGTATTTACCAAATCAAATAACAGTATTGATGGTAAATTTTTAATTGCTAAGTGAGTTGTCACTGCTTATCTGTGTTTATTGTAACTATATACCATCCTGCACAAGACTACCATCTGACATTCTAAAATTACATAATTTTCATTTATTCTCAAATTCACAAAACAACAAAATAGCATAGCTCTGGACATGCTGCCCAAGGTAAATCCCAGACGCTGTTTGCTACTGTTTTTTTTAATTATTATTATTTTTTCAAACAGGCTGTTTATTAAGGACAAACCTTACATTCATTTTAAACTTTTGAAGTTTTAGATTTTATAGTAATGGTAGAATCTAGATAATTTCTCCTGGCATGAGCTTAGCCTACCTGCTTTAAGCAAACTTCTTTACAGAGTTTTTTTTTTAGCTCTTCATTTTAAAAGGTGCCTTTATGGTGAAACTAAATATAACTCATTCTTGTCCCCAAAGAAACATTTTTGAGAAATTAAAGAGTAGTGAACAAATCTGCTAGCTGTTCTATTCCAACTCTTCCCCATATTTGTTTACTTCTTTAAAAATAAATTTTAAAAATAAGGTCTTTCTCCAAACTTTAAGATGAATGAGATGTGTGTCTAATGAAATACCACTGAAGTTAGACTGGCAGCTGAATTGTTATCTGGCAGAGAATGTGAGTCCTATTTCGCCCAAACCAATTACTTTTATCAAATGACTTTTCTACTTAAATTGTTTGCTTTAAGAAATACCGATTAGAGAGAAAAGCAGAGTTGTCGTAGCTCAAAATTTAGAACATTATTATTATTCCAATTCCTATAAGTCAAGCTGGAGGCAACAGAGCTAGTTTTAAGGCTGTTGTCTATTGAAACTTCTTTTCATGGAAATGGTTAGTATTTATAATTAACACTCCAATCTTGATAGACAAACATACCATTTTTAATTTAAACACAAATATTACTATGTCCTTAGTAGGTTCTTTTTCCTTGTCTCCATTTCCTGCAATTTATTTGATAAATATTATTTTATATGATCAGAGGCACATAGACATTGTTATAGGTTCTTTAGTAAGAAAAAAAAATCCTGCATTCTAACCAATTTCTTTTTGTGGTTGTAGAATATTCTAAATAAGTTATCTATCCTCAAAGCTGTTTGTCTCCATAAAAGTGGCAGAAAGTAAATTTACTAAAGATACTCTAACTCAAAGACACCCTCCTTGTGCAGAGAACAAAGAAAAAAGTTTAGTGCTAGAGAGAAAATGGTTCTTTAAAACTATTTTCCCTCTTTTCACCCAGACATGAAAATACTTAGCAATAAGCTTTTCTTTTTGTTAAAGGCGGGGGGAGGGGGGAAGCACTTGTGTGCTATGGAAGGAGAAAAATTACAGACCTGAACAAAATAAACAAACAAAAACAGTCAATCTAGCAGGCTGAATTTGTGTTCTTCTAAAGCGTGTTTCCTTTCCCTGAGAGAGGACGGCAGTCTGAAGGGCAAGTTGCTCCGATGGATGAGCTGTGTCTCATGATCTAGTTTCCTTTGGAAGACAATCCTCTCATTAATAGCACCAGTTTCACAACTAGTTTTGCCTTAAGAAAAAGGGGTGGTAACCTGCTAGCCACTCACAAATGAGTCTTCAGGACGCAGCAATAATCTATTGTCAAGGTATGTATTTTTTTTTTTTGCCTCAAGTTCCACATACTTTTAACAAAGTGTCTGTGACTCATGGAGAGCTCTAAGTTTAATGCTAGAGAGGAAAGTAACAAAGAATCAATTACAAGATGATTTTTTTACAAGGAAGAAAAAAAGACCAAGTTGTTTATAATAAACAATTTGTAGCCTCCATGAAAATATGACAAAAGCAGTATTTTTCCCTTGGTAGAATTTTCTTACTAATTTGTTTTAGTAAATGAAATGAAAAAGTCAAGTTTTCTGGGTAGAACCAGGCATTGAATAAATGATAAAATCAGACTAATGTTAAATATTGTCTATTCTTTTAAGAGCTATAAGATATAACTATTAATGTCACTTAGTTTAGTACCATATTCATATGAGGATAGCTATCATGTAACACTTGATCATTTGTCATGTACTAGTTATTTATAATCTTGGATTCAACAGCCCAGGAAAAACCTAGTTATCTCTCATGATAGTC
>NC_143522.1:47092229-47232229 GCF_031878675.1 Megascapheus bottae | reverse complement strand
TGTAGATGACTAATAACTATATTCATTCTTTAAGAAAACACTAATGTGGTCATGTAATTTTGGAAGAAAATGAAATGAGTTTCCTGTCTGTCTCGCATCTAAAGACCACCCTTGTAATATTAGGAAATATCATAATCTTCAAAAAAGACTAAATTTTTCTAGCCTTCCCGAACACTTTCATACTTGAGTGACTCAGAAGTTTTTGCTCAAAAAGTGCTAAAGACCTGGAGAAAACTTCATTACTGACTTGTGGTTTTACCTTTAGTGATGAAAGGTCATTTTAGAGTCCCAAACAACTTTCAAAATAAGAATCTAAGGGCAAAGGAGCTATCATCCCAACAAAGGGACTGAAAAAGTTTTTTCGCCCTTGGTATTCTTTTGTGGTACACTGAGATTTTGCAGCCTCCAAAAGAGATAATACCTGAAAGACTTCTTCTGTTTTGTTTTTCAATGTCCCTTCATGCCAAAAAAAAAAAAATACCTGTTTGTTTCCATTTGAAGTAGCAGAGAAACGACATACAATTCCAACTCCACATTTATTCTGAAAGTAAATGTTAAAAACCAGAAGTGTGCTGTACTGCAGTTTTATTCCCCCAAATGGCAACCACAGTTCTTGATTTCCTTCCCCGCCCCACACATACACACACCTTGATCTGATAAGGGAGATTTCTTAGTATCTCTCACTACTGGTCATGAAAAACCACCTTTGCTTTTTAAACTATGACTATCGAGTAAGGAAAGCACATATACCTAACTTTCCAAGGAAACTCTTCCTAAGTTACTTTCAGCTCATCCCTCTCCTGGCTCTTCCCAGGAGTGAATTCCCCAGTGGCCTTGTCTATGCATCAGCAAGGCTGACTGGTGGACCTGCTCCCTGCCACTGAAGTTTTCCTGGTACCTTCTAGATCCTACTGCTGGAATACATGAGTGATTCACTCCTCTCCCTGTCTCCTGGCAGCTAAATGGGAATATTGGAGAGCTGCCAGAAGGGTAGGTAGCCAACCTGCTTGCCCTCGATTGTGCCTGCCAGCTTTTTTAATAGCAGAAGTAGGGTCAAGTAAGTGAAATCACGAACTGAGGAGCGTATTTTGAGAAGGCAAAAGGCAGTTAATGTCCTTCCAAACCTTGCATGGCTGGCAACCCTTGGCAGCGTAATCTATGATTTATGGCACCTGACCCTTCCACCGTGACTGTTCTCTGTGCATTCACTAGAAACATATTTACAGAATCTCTCCATTAGCAAAGATGCCTTGTGTGTGATTATCTGATTGTCACGGTCTCACCAGGGTTTTGATACAGTTTCTATTCACAAAAGAAAGACTGCACTGAAGTGCACACCTAACTGGTTTAAAGCTGAGGTGCTCCATCAGCAGACCAAGACCAAGATAAAGCTCAAAGAGATTGTTACCCCAGCTGTATCCTCCCACCTTCCCTTCCTACCCAACTGCATTCTGCCTTGTCCTATCCCAGCTCAAAACAGGAATTCTCATGTATTACCCCGAATCCTTCACAGTTTTATGTAAGTATTTAGTAATGAGAATGATCAAAGAGATGGACCTGTTTTGTCTTCCAGAAAAACTGGAAGAGAACATTACTTGCTTACACCCATTAGTATTTTTTTCCTTTTCTCTACATTCATGGAGTGCTTCGTGTCAGCAAGATACTTTCTCCATACTTAAAAATTTTCAGTGACAAATGCAGGTAAAGTTGGGTGACAGGTGACTTTCACTCCTCATTCTGAGGAGATTAAACACTAGGGGGGGGAAACATTGGACAAGGGGCTATTTCAAACTTTACTGGATGGCTTAAATAGTGGTGTCTCCCTCTTCTCGCTCCAAAATACGTGGCTTCCTCCTTATGGATAAGTCCAGTTCTTGATGACCTTTGTCGCCGGGCTCTGTGGAATTAACTGGGGAAAGGTGAAGCAGTAACTGTGAGACCCGAATCCGACACCTCTGAGGGATCCACAAGAATCCAGATGGAGGAAGCGACCAACTCTCCCCCAGGAGGAGAAGTTTGGAGTAAATGCGCGCGCACACACAGGAAGGCGATCGACTCGCCCCGCGTGCGGAGATACCACGGTGCCCTGACTGGGCAGGAGCTGCGGGTGACCCTCGGAAGTGCCCTGGCATTAGACAGCTGGGCTCCTGCAGACTCGGCCGGCCGGCTGGCCCTCCCCAGTCTGGCAGAAGTCTGGGCTTGGGGACGGGGAGAACACGAGGCCACCCACGGGCCATCTAGGCCCGAGGGGACAGCGGGCTCCAGAAAGCCCGCCCCGAGAAGGACCTGTCAGGGAAGAAGCCCCTCCACCACGCTGCTCTACTCTCGCAGACCCCAAAACCCAGCCCGGGGGCGCGCGGACCTCCGGCTGACCACACGGCCCGCCGGGCCCGAAGCCCCCAGGCGACCCCGGGCGCCCGATCGCGGCCCACTGCCCACGCCGGGGGGCAGCCCGCGGGTAGGCGGGGAGCGAACGCCCCGCGTGCGAGTCTAAGGCAGGTGGCCCGGTGGTGGACTCCGCCCGGGACACCCGAAATGTGCGCAGTCACCTCCAGGCGATCCGTGCCCCACCGTCGCCATTCCACCTTGGAGAAGCTGCCCCGGGGGCATCGGCTAGCCTCCCACGGGGGAAGAGGAAGGAGGAGGGGAGGAGTGATTTCAGTGGGGGAGGGGACAGACCAGGGGACCGGGAGGAACCCACGCGAGACCAGAAAAACCCCCATCTCCACCCGACCCTTTCCCTGGAAAGCCCTGCGCTTTCTATTCCTAGACATTTTCCCTTCATCAAGCTCTGTGGGCGCCACCCCTTCCCCCCCCAAAAGAAAAATTCATTCCCCTGCTTTTAATTGAAGTAAACAAAGTGCAACAAATCCTAACTCAAATATGATTGCCGTGAGATTAGGGTCTAATTGCCGAGGGTTCAGGTGGAATCCGCGGGCTAAATCCTACAGGGCCAATCTGAATTTCACAATCGCGGTGTCAAAGGAGCGCGACGAGAGCCCACACGCTCCCCAACAAGTCATTTTTAACAGTTACAAGCTCGGCACAAAGACCACACAGGGCGTCTCAGAGATGCAAATCGAAGCCCTGGTCACTCTCGGGGCCTTCCACAAAGATGGGCTAAACCCTCACAGAAAAGAAATCAGTTCTCCGTCACCGGCCCGGGACGGCGCCGCGGCGACGGCGGTAGCCGCAGAGGTTAAGGACAAGTACAAATAAGACGGACCCAGTTTTGTTTTCCGTGTGAAATATCGGGAGACGCTAAACCCCCGCCCCCCACCCCCCAAAAAGGACGGGGCTCCGTCCGTGGCTTCGCATTCATCTGACCGCTAGAAAATGAAGAAGAACGAATGAATGAGTGAACGAATGAATGCACACACAGGAAGACTTTTGGAGACCCCCGTTTCTGAAATTTGGAGAGCTGAACACAAACGCCCCCCCCCCAAAAAAAAAGATGGAAATCTTGGCCTCCGATTGATCCGAGGCTGTGACTCCGGGAAGGAAGGCGAGCGCCCCTGGGGTCTCGGGTGGAGGGGTCGGGAAGGGGAGGGCGTCGAGTCCCCCCCCACCCCCGCCAGCACCTGGTTGTATCCTTCCCGGCCCAGCGGCGGAGTCGTGGCCAGGCTGGAGAGGAGCCCGGGGCATCGACGGCTCGCCGACCGTCCCGAGGCCGGGTCCCTGCTCGGCCCAGCCGGGCTCCGGGCCGCACAGCGCCTCCGCGCCCGCGCCCGCCGCGCCCGGTCCGCGCGGGGCAGCCCTGCGCCCCCAGCCCCGGGGCCACCCCACCCCGCACGCCGGGAGGTTCCGACGAACGCCCCCGGCGTCCTGCTGGGGTGCTAGAGGGGCTGGGGGGCAGCTGAAGTACGCCCCGGTGTGCGGGACCCTCAAACAGGAGGGGCCCCGGGTGCCGACCTCCCCCCACCCCGAGGCTACGGGCCCCCAGTCCCCCCCCCCGCGCCCCGCCGCCGGACAAAGCGAGCCTCGGCGGAGCCCAGCGGGCCTGGGGGGGGGGGGGGCTGCGTGATTGGAGGGGGAGGGAGCTTTCAATACACGAAGTTTTGTGGGGTTTTCCGTGAGGGTCGCGGGGACCCGCCTTTCATCTGGGAAGTCGCCCTGGGCGTGTAGATTGGGGGTGTTCCAGGTCTCGAGAATCCCCCCAGCAACAGCTGGGGAACCCTCCAAAGCTACGTCCGCGGGGATGCAAGGGGTGGCGTAGCTCCAAGACCAGGGTCTCAAAAAGAAAATTGAGACAGACAGACAGACAGCAGAGGGACGGAGAGGGAGGCAAGGAGAGAGAGACAGAAAGACAGACAGAGAGAGAGAGAGAGAGAGAGAGAGAGAGAGAGAGAGAGAGAGAGAGAGAGAGAGAGAGAGAGAGAGAGAGAGAGAGAGAGAGAGAGAGAGAGAGAGAGAGAGAGAGGTGGGGATCAGATAGGCAGACAGACAGACAGATGGGAGCGAGGGAGAGAGAGGGGGAAAAGAAAGAAAGAGAGAGAGAGAAGGGAGGGAGGGAAGAAGGAAGGAAGGAAGAAAAGGAGGGAGAAAATTAATTGTTCCCAGTTTCCCCAGGTCTCTTCTCTCAGCTTCAGGGAAGGGGTGGGGCGTCTAACCGAAAGAAAGGAGTTTTGTCTGCTCCTGTGGAAGTTTCCAGAAGCTATTATTTTCTCTACCCCTGACTCCACCTTCTGGCCACAGCTTCATCCTGATTGTTACAGGGTACAGAGCCCCAGGCTGTGCAAGAGGGAACACTCCAACCCTTTAGATCCTTGGAGTTGTTTAATTAGCTCTGGCAAGATGGTCCCTATTCTTAATGCCTGGCAGGAAGAAATGGAGTATTTTCTAGATTTGCCCCTCCACCTACTGATAAACTACCATACACACATCTGCTTCCTTTTCATCCTGCTCTCTGTCTGGCCAGCCTAAGTGTATGCCTTCTGTCCAGGCCATCTTCCTTCCTCCCTATCTACTGGCATTAATTGAATTTTTCCAGACTGAGGCTTCTCCTTGTTTCTTCCCTCATTTTTCTTGCTAGTCCTCTGATAGGTTGACCTTGGTCATTCTTTAGTCTTCTTACTCCCCAATTTGCCTCCCATATGAACCTCACCGAATTTCATTCCGTTTCAGACAGTTTAGCCTGTCTGCTTTATCCTGCCTCTCCATTTAGACTCAGCATTGGGGAAGATGATTCCAAATTACATACAAAATTAAGATAGCAAGAATGCAGCTACAACGCTAGAGTTGGACCAGAAAGCAAGTAAGACAGTCATTGAAGTGAGGGGGGAAGGAGAATGAGGAAAATACGTGGGTAATAAAGTCATACTGGACTATACATATGTGAATTAGGATGCTACTTCTGGTTTTAATGGAGTCTCCTCTGTCTGCCTAGGGAAGCAGGGAAAATGGCCCCCTGAACAAGGTGTGCTAGTTTCTTATCTGGCAGGAACTGCATCTGAACACCTGCTCCCAGTAGGACCTTTGTCTGGCCAGTCTGCAGAACTGGGGAGCCTGGAGGATTTCACTGCGAAAGGCCTCACCCCCACCTTCATCTCTCCCACCAGGGTGGGGTGCCTCCAAACTCTCAATTATCCAAGGAATAGGCTGTGAGAAAAAAATAAATAAATAAAACCACAAAGGGTTTAGTGGATGATAAAGGAGATGGTGGAAGGGTGTGATTAGATCTTCAGAGTCCCTGTCACTTGTCACGTGTTAAAGAGAAAGCTTGGGTTGTTTTATTTGTTTGTTTAGAAGAGTTTTGCAGGGAACTAAACAAACCAGCCTGGTGGCTGCGCTGAACCCATCCCAGTGCCCTGTTCTCCAGAGATCATTCCAGAGCAGAAACACTTTCTAAGGATCTAAAAAACCACAAGCCCTGCTGAAGAGGCACCAACTTGAGGTTCAAAAATGATCCCTATTGAAATGAGACTGAATTATTAGACTGAGTTTCAGTCTACTAGAAAGTTCTTTAGACATTTTCTTTGCTGCTGCTGTTGTTTCCTTAAGAAAACTTGGGGAAACAGCCCTAACTTATTGACTTTACTGGTTCTCTTAAGCAAGGTGCTTTAAGATCTTAGGTGTAAAATATCTTTTCAAGTTAGACTTCACCTTATTGTCAGGACTCCAATAAACTAATAGTGGTATAGTCTATTGTTAGAAAATGTGTGTGTGTGTGTGTGTGTGTGTGTGTGTGTGTGTGTGTGTGTGTGTACCTCTGCTTAGGATTTGGTGGAGCATCCCCCCCCCCCCTGGGCTGGGGAAGGGTGAGGCAACTTGAGCCTGAGTGAACTGGGAGGTGAAGGGGTGACCCCAGATGGGGCTGGGGGGGGATAGAGAAGTGGGAGTGGGGTTGGGAGAGGGAGAGGGACGCTATAGGCATGAAAGGGGTGGCTGGATCAGCTGCTTTTCCATGTCCTAGAAACTGAAAGTTTCCACAACCAGAAGTTTGGGGGGGTTGTTTTCTTTGGGGGGCTTTTTTTAGCTTCACATTTCAAGTGCCCACACTTTTCTTGAGACTCCTAAAAACCAATTTAGAATCCCCAGGCCAGGATTCTTTAGTGGTGTGGTGGCTAGGTCCTCCAGCTGCTCCCTGACTTTGTCCCAGGCTCTGCACCCTGATTCCCACACCACCTAACCACTGCTTGGATCCAGCCTGCAGGTGTTAACCAAAGTAATACCTTCTGGCACCATTCTTTACAAACAAATTTGAATTTTTGTTGACTTTTTTTTTTTACCCAGTAAAAAACATGGCATAACAGTTCAGCAGACCAAACCGTACAATCGATGTAGATTCTCTGTTACCTTGAAGGACAGTTTTCTCTCCCCAAATGTGGAGTCTCAGTTTTAAGCAATTAAGTAATATATTCAACAGGAGTATTCCATTTAAAATACATCGGGACTAAAGACACACCAGACACACAAGGTCTGAGGCTAGAAGAAAATATTTAGTGCTTGCCTACAGATTCTGTCACCCATCATCTGCTCGGAATGCGCACTCTGAATCTTTCAGCGTGTCCAGCTCTTATGATTGCAAATGGCCCTGTTTTCAAATGGAAATAAGACTTGCAAACTGATTATGTGTATTGAATCAGAATCACTTGCTAGATCCTCTTGTTTAAAATGTATTGAAAAAGGGATGGTGGCTGCAGACCTCTGTAACCAGCTCCCTCGCTTCTCAGGGAGGTCGATCTATTTTGCAACTTTTTGCCATTTGAGCCTATTTCAGCCAGATAATTACATTACCATTGTGTTGCTGACCCAAAGCTCAGATGTGGTACACACACCTCCCAGCCATCTCCCAGGCTCTCACCACAAACATTACCTTCTAAACCACAGACACACCACTACTCCCACAAGCACTCACCAAATCCTTCCCAGCAAGAACCAGCACTTCCCAGATGCCAAAACCAGCCTCAGAATCCCACAATTCCTTTTACCTGACATAGATCTTCCTCTCTTTTCTCCCCCCACATCTATTCCAGTTCTGTTCCCTTTCTTCTCCTCTCTTCTTTCTTTCCTGGGAGCAGAATCATGTCCCCTCAAATCCTAACCTTTAGAAGCACATGATTAACTGAATCTAACTATTTAGTTCTGTTAAAAATTGTTTACTACCAATTTTGTGTTGATGTGGCATTGTAATTGGCAAAAACCGGTCAAGATGCTTGTATGTTGCCTTAGATCTCACAGATTTTTCTCTTGACCCACCCCCCCATCCAGGGCTAGACTGTAGAATTTGAGTGGGGACATTTTTAAATGAGATCAAAAAATATTTCATACTGAAATCTCACTTAATTTCAGTATGGAACCAGTAGACTATGTGAGTGTGGAGAGAGAGTTAGCTGAGTTTTCATCTGTCTTGTAAACTGTAGGCATGATACAATGCAGTACTTCCTAGATGGACTACATGCAGGCCCTGGCCTCAGCAGTCTTTTCAGGAAGCAAGGCTGCCAGAAATAATAATCAGCATTCCAGGTAGTGACACAAGTGAGGAGATAGTAATGAACTAGCCTCAACTTCTGTCTGCCTTGGCTAAGAGGCAGGGATGCGTGCTTGTGTATGCCTGTGTTGTGCAGCAATTCTTTCTCAAGGAGAGTCCGAAGGAAAAGGAGAATCTCTCATTGCCTAACCCTCCCACACCACTTAGACTCCACCCAGACCCGCAGACCTGAAGGCACCTTGGAGTGGCTGGGCGGGGAGAGGCTCTTAATCCTCTGTGGCTTCTGAGTCTCCTCAGAAAATGTCTACTAGTGCGAGTCTCTTTAGAGATGCAGGTTCTCTAGCAACTCTGCAGGGGACCCTAACTTTCTGGAGTTTGCTCTATACTGAATCACAGTTAGTTCCTTAAGTACTGTCCTGATCTGGTCTTCTGAGTTAAGGCAGAGGGAACTGGCAGCTCAAAAGACCCAGCCCTCAGGCTCCTTCATATCAATACAGTAATTCCCAGGTTTACAATTGCGTGCACACTCAGTGTAGTGTGTGCCTGGGAGATCAGGTAAATCAGTAGCATGAGAGTCAAATAAACCTTTGTTTTCCTAGAGCTTTGGCTTTGGGCACCTTGGAGAAGCAGCAGCTCTCCTAGGCCTTCCCGTCTGGGATTCCCGCCCCCCCCCCCACAACAGAGTAGCTTCAGGGCTCAGCGACAAGGGAAAGGTATGCAAAAGCACTTTTTTGTGGCTTGACATATCTTATATTGTAGAAGTGACATAATCCACAAACACCCAAACTGTCAGAAATACAATGTTTAACACTCTACTAACAGCAACTGACAACTGCAAAATCATAGTTAAAAATGAGATTCCCTCAAATGTGAACATTAGGAGTGTGAGGAAGGTTTTTTTCTTTTTCTTCAAGAATGGTGAGCCTTCCCTCTTATTTCCACATTATGATGGCAGAGATGAAGAGGACATTTTCAACACATGAAGAAAGGAAACCTTTCCCTTGTTTTGTTTTATTTTGATGTCTGCTGGTAGATACTGGAAATTCAGCAGCAAGGGACGATTATTTTTGTCCTTTTTAGCTTATTCCAAAAAGTCTCAGCCATAGCTGTGGTATCATGTTCATAATTATATCTCCATAGTTTTCCAGGGTAAAAAAAGGAAATATTCCCATTCAAAATGAGCAAAACTACATAACTTTTTTTGTAAAGGTAAATTCACTTTCATGTAGTAGTTTAATGGAGGGAATTAATCTATTCAACTTCTGGCATATCCAGGTCTATGTTAAAATTTTCTTTAGATTATCTTGAAATTAGATATAGAAGATAAATATGCACATGGATTAGATAGGTACTTTGCATATGTGTACTTACACCTTCTACGTGTACTTACTTAGACATCTGTATTCAATCATTCATTTCTACATATGAAGAAGGTGGACTCAAATGTGAATATTATTTTGGAGGACAAAGTTTACCAAGTTTTGCTGCCTGCAACATTTGTGTTTACAGGCAAAGCCCCTATAGCGATCGATTGATATTGTAATGCCTTAAAAAGAAAAGAAAAAGAAACAAAACAGGAATCTGTACTAAACCCTCACCCTTTCCAAACTTTGCTACCACCCATGATAACAAAGGTAAAAGTGTCTAGAAAGCAGATGTAATGGGAAATATTATCAAATGAGAAGAACAGAAACCCAGGACTGTGCTTAAATAACCTGCAGTTCGGGTATGAGGTCATTCTTTGAAGGAAGTGCAACCTGCTTCAACTACAGTTTCAGATTAGGCAGAAGCTGTGCTGTCAAGTTCCTGAGTCGAGGGGACTCAGGAACTGTCATTCCTTTAAGACTCATCCAAGAAAAGTTCAGATACACAGCTCCGTGGGGTGGGAGTGGGGGTTCCTGCAGTCCTTGATTCCCCCATTCACATAAAACACAGACATCCATCTATGAACTCCTCTAGCCACTTGGGTTCACAAGCTGGCAGGAGAGGTCGCTCCTTCCAGAAGCCACTCTCTGAAGAGACACCAGAACTTACAAATTGAGGCAGCCTCCCAAATGGGTCCCCACACAGGGTGGCCTGTGGCCTCAGACACACTACTGCACAAGAAAACACAGACAGCAATCCGAGGTCCAGGAAGGTGGAAGGAAGTGTCTAGCTTCTCCTAACCCAACTTTGTTTCAGCACGGAAAGCACTGGGGCTCAACCTTTCCAATGGCCTCACGTCACTTCCATTTGCCAGGAAAGCAAGCAGTGCTCGAAATAAACAAGTCGGTGACCCACCTAAGAAAACATCCTATCTCAGATTCACCTTCCCCAACGGGTTTCCCAGTTCTCCACTAAACGCTCGTAATTGGGGTGGGGGCGGGGTGGGGTGAGGGAGCTCGGCCTAGAGAGAGAGACTGGAGACAACCCATCAGAATTCCAGGCAGCTTCTCCACACTCTCTTGTTTATAGAAAATGAATGTCTGCCTGGCTGGCTTTCGTTCAGGAAAAGAGGTCAGCCTTTATCAACACAGTTCACACAGATGCTGGAGCTTTTTTTCCTTATCTTCAATTGACCCGCTTTTAAGATAAAGACATAATAGAGAAAGCATTGACCTTACCTGGTCCCTAATGAGGTGGAAGTCAGGGAATCTCGCTCTCCTTTCCGCTTATCTCGGATCGCCGGAGACTCGCGCTACCTTTTGTGCGCTCGCGACTGGAGACAGCGGCTCCCCGACGCCCCGACGCCGGGGGCGCGCGCTGGAGGGGTGCGCGGCCTCCCCAGTCTGACAGGTCTTCCTGGGGTCTCAAAACCAAAGACTACAATGCCAGATCCAAACCCTGGCCCCGGAGCGCCCCTAGTCCCGGCCCTGGAAGACGTGAGATCTCTTGGAAAGCTCCCAAGGCAAAGAGCTGCCAGCGGGGAGTCTTGGGAGGAAGAGACCTGGGGTCTCCCTGGTCCCCAGAAGTGGTGAGCCACTCTCTCCCAGTGCCCCCCCCCCCCGATCGAGCTTGGATTTTTCTCTCGAGCCCCACTTCCACTCTTCCCGCCCCTGTCCTCAGCGGCTGTCCAGGGCTGCAGAGCCAGTCCTTCCCTCACCTGCCTCTCGGCCTGGAGGGAACCCCAGCTTGTGTCCCTGTGGGTGGCAGCAGTAGCCCGGGGACCCTCCGTCTCCCACTCAGGGCATCTCCGTCGTCTCCCCCCCCCCCCCCCCAACCACCACCCCGCCCCAGCCAGGCCCAGTCCACCGCCCTCCAGCTGAGCTTCTCTCGTCGGTCTCTGGCCCCAGAGCTCAGGGGTTCCCAGGCCGGGGCGGGGGTGGGGAGCCGCTTTGGGATGCTAAACATCAAACAAACCAAGCCTGGGGTTTGAGGCCCCGAAGCCACTAGAGCGACTCTCCAGGGCTCTCGAGAAAGTCCTCGTGTTTACCCGGCGGGGTGGGGGTGAGGGAGAGAAGAAAAGGTGTGTGTGGGGGGGGGATGCTGCCTGCCACATCTCTCCCGCTCACCAGGGCCTAGGTTTGGAGGGGGGCAAAGTTTCTCCGAGGACCACAGGACGAACTGTTCTGCTGCTCCCTCGCACGGGGGTAGTTCTTCCAGCATCTCACTTCCAGGGGAGCATCCCCACAATACTGATTTCGACTCCCTCCCGGGAAGCCAGGTTCAACCAGGGCTCGAGGTGCTAAGAGTAGGGACGACGGAAAAGATGGCCCTTGGCTCCTCAGAGGTTGCCAGGGCGCGCTGTGTGTGTGTGTGTGTGTGTGTGTGTGTGTGTGTGTGTGTGTGTGTAGGGTGCTTCCAAGTTTCAGAGCCCTCTTGTGCTGACCCCCTGGCTAGAGATGCTTCCGACTGCATTCCAAGGCTGCTTCCTGCAGGCCCAGAACCCCCTAGCCCAGAGCCGGAGCCCCAAGGAGCCCGAGCCCCACGAAGCCGGAGCCGGAGTGATTGATTGGTGGCCAGCAGGGCCCGGCTTTGCTCGACTCTCACTCAGTCGCAGACCCAGCCAAATTCACCTTTACTCGGGACAAGTAAACAGACTTCAAACGAAGCTGGCCGGGAGAAGGGTGTATTTGCTAGAACTTCACCAGTACAAAAGTGATAAGACCAAGACCAAGCATCACACTACACTTAAAAAAAAAAATTGTGACAGCCCGAGGCTACAGCTTGACACTGCTTGCTTGCCCTGTCCCGTCCAGGCTTGCGCTAGAAAGTGGGCTGCTTGAACGGAAGCTCCCACCCCTGAATCAAACACCAGACGTAGTGGTCACCTCCTCAGGCCGGCCACCTGTCGTCACCGCCTGGGCCAGATCCAGAGCTTCACACAGGGATTAGCGTCTGTACTCCTGGTTTGGTAACTACTGACTCCCACTCTAAAGACAAACTTTCTGCTTTTCCAAAATAGAAGGACTGATGCATTCCTCGCCCCCCAACAGCACACTCACTAGAACCCAACCCACCTACGTTTTCGCAATACCCAAGTCCCTTCAGAACACTGAGTCCCCAAAGGTGGGGACGTCTAGGTGACAAGATGAAATGAAAGAAGAAAGAAGGGCAGAAAAGGATAAAAAAAAGAAAGTTGTTAATCGATGGAAGAAGTGAGCACATACCAAGTAAGAAAGCAAGTCCCAGAACACTTCCTGATCTAGAGGGAAAGCTGTGGGAAGCCCACTGAGCTGCCATTGCCTCACTGGTTTATCAAAGATGATAGAGAAGGGGCAAGTGTAATTTTTATCTCTATCTGAAATCAACACCTGCCACCCACCACAATCTTAATAGTTCTCCAACGCATATATCCAAGAGATTAGAAAATTAGAGATTGAAAAAAAAGAGTTTAAAAGGATTTCCTTTACTGAGGAGAAATAGAGAGTTGGGAGCAGGAAAAACAAAAACAACAACAACATGTTTGTCTTGCTGTAAAGATTTAGGAACCCACAAGTGGAAAATGCTGGAATAAAAAGTGAAACCTCGGCTTGTAAAGTCTCCTCGGAAGCCATCCATCCCAGGCAAGCCACCCAGTCAGTCCTGCACCAGCAGAGGACAGACAAGCCACGTTTGGGATAGAGGTGAGGGCTGCTGAGCTCAGAGCAGGAACTGCTAGACTCCAGCAAAACTAAAACCCCCCTGAACAACTTCACTTTTGAAAACAACCCTGCACTCGGCTCCATTCTAATTGGGAATACACTTGGCCAGAAACTAGAAATTTAAGTTTGGGTGTTCAAATTTATAGAAACGATCTCTGCTGAAAAACAGTAACATACTTGATTTAAAAAAAAAAAGTGAAATGTCCTGGTTCATTGTTTAAAAGTTGGCTCAGCCTTAGAAGACCGGATTTTGAGATGTTTAAAAACAGGAGCTTGGTTTAAAAAAAAAAAGGACTCTATGAAAGTGTTCCCCCCCTCATAGAAGTAGTTTATCTTTTCTCTTTTCAGTTGCCGATTTTAGAAGTGCTCAATACTGAATCACCGGCAGAACAAAACTCTCCCCTTCCTCTGAGCCTGTCCCCCTGAGCCTTTAAACTAAAACCCAAACAATTCCAACCCGGTCAGGGCAAAGAGGAACCCTCCCGGGGTGGGAGGGAGCCATTTTAAGCCAAATCAAAACCAAACCAAAAGAAATGTTTTTAATCAGAAAAAGAATCTTTTTAATTTGTATAATTTATTAGAAGCTTCTTAGGAACTATATTTAAGCCAAATATCTACATAAGTTACAACAGAAAAAAAGACTGATGCTGCAAATACCAAACTGCCAAATAATATACACAGATTTGTCAATGCCCACAAAAAATGTGAGGGGCAGGGGACGGGGTGTGGGGTTCTTTTTACAATAAAATGTACAAGTTGCTAAAAACTAGGCATTTAGTCCAACTTTTGACAGCATTTTACAGCTACAAGTTCACATCAAACAGAAAACAATTTTCTGAGGGGACATTCCAGGCTCAACCCTTATGACCAGAGGGTGCCTGGGCTGGGGCATGTCCTTTGTGACAGGGACTAGTGGGTTATGTCGAAGAATCTTTCCTCTCCCTGGATCCCATCCTCCTTTCTTAAAAAAAAGGGGGGGGGGGAGAAAGAAAGGAAAAAGAAAAAAAATCCTGGTATTTACAAGTGAGTCCACCTTACTGGCACAGTGGACCAGGTGAAGTTTGAGATAAAGTCCAAAGCCATGATCGCATAGAGCCCTTCCCAAATTGCATACACACCCCAGCATAGAAACCCATTTGAATCGCCTCCCACCTCGAAAAACACCCCTAAAGCTGTCTTTCTATGTCCTTCACTGTTTAAAGACTCCAGAAGGAATTGCATTTGTTTGGCTGTTTTTATTTCCTTTTTCTCTTTTCTAGAAAAAAAATCCACAAATAGATAGGGAAAACAAACCAAAAAAAAAAAAACAGGAAAGAAAAGAAAAGATTTTCCAGCACTTTGGCCTTTGTGCGTTTTCGCCCCCTTGGCTTAATCGAGGACAGGTTCTTACGGGGGTGGGGGGGAGAAAAACTCGAAGCGCGTGGAGCAGCGGGTGGACGGTGGTCTGTAGCGGGCGGAAGGGAAGCGGTGAGCAATGCGCTGGGGCTTGGGCCTCACCACGACTTCTCACCAGGTCCGACCATATAGCAAGGTGGAGCAGGACATGGTGCCATAGTCCGAGCCGGAGGAGTTCAGGTGGGACAGGCTGGAGACCTGGCCCTGAAGCGCTGCGGGGCTGGCGGCGTGGTGCGCCAGGTCCGGAGATTGGCCTGCGCTGCCAGGCTGGTGACCCGGGTGTGCACCCAAGCCGGCGCCCCCGCTGCCCACCGAGATGGCCGCCGCCGCCGCCTGAGCGGCCTGCGCCTGCTGCTGTGCCTGCTGTTGCGCGTGGCCTTGTAGGCTGGCTGCCCCAGGGGCGGAGGCGCCCGCCTGGCACGGTTTGCCGTCTTTCACCAGGACCGGCACCGCCACGCGGCGTGGCGATTGCTGCTGAGCCTGTTGCTGCTGCGGACAGCCGGCGCCCCCGCCTCCCCCGCCGCCGCCGCCGCTGTCCTGCTGCAGCTGCTGCTGGGCCGCCTTGTCCTTGGCCTGGCGTTTCATTTTGTAGCGGTGATTCTGGAACCAGATCTTGACCTGCGTGGGGGTCAGGTGGATCATGCTGGCCAGGTGCTCGCGTTCCGGCGCCGACAGGTACTTCTGTTGCTTGAAGCGTCGCTCCAGCTCGTACACCTGCGCCTGGGAGAAGAGCACCCGGCGCTTCCTGCGCGGCGCGCTGGGCAGCGGGGTCATGTTCTTACTCACGTCCCCGAGCGAGCCCAGGCCGCCCATGCCGCTCATGTTCATACCGCTCGCCGGGCCCATGAATCGGGAGACTGTAAGCGACAAACGCACAGCGTCGGGCCGGCTGCCGGGCCCGGCCGGCCCGGCCTGCGCGCCCTCGGCCCGCCCGGCCCGCCCCCGACGGCACCCGGCGTCCCGAGGCCCGGCCACCGAGGATCGCTAGCGCCCGTCGCGGCCCAGCTGCCGGGGAAAGGCACTGGACAGCTCCCCGCTTCGACTCTGCCTGCTCTCCCCGAGCTCCAGCACCCGACTTTGAACCCCAAAATCCAGTGGGAAAGGAAGGCCATTCCGTCTCTCTGCGCGGCCCCAGTCGGGCCCGGAGGCAGTGGAGTTGGCCGGCCAAACGGGTGGCGAACCGAGCTCAGGTCGGGAATTGGGGTTCCGACAGTAGACCCTAACTTTGGGAGGTTCGGGAAGGAAGGCGTTCACTTCTGAAAACTCCAGCCTCCTCCGCTCCGGCCCTCGGTTTCTCTCCCGCGCGCCCCAGCGAGCGCACCTGTCCCGCGCCACGACCCGGCCCGCGCCGGGTCTCCGGGCCCGCCGTCGCCAGACTGCGTCCCAGCTGGGCAGCCTAGCCTCTGGCCAGGCCCGGCCGCTCCCCGCTCTCCCCCGGGGTGGCCTCCCTCGGCCCTCCGAGGTCTTCGGCGGCCCTGAGCAGAGTTCACCCCTGGCCGCGCCTGGAGACGCCAGGTCCCGAAGATCCCCTCTCCCTCCTCCCCGGGTTCCCAAGTGCCTCTTCTTGGAACCCCTAGCCCGCCCGCACCCGGCTCCCAGGCGCCGCCGGCCCACCCTCGCTCCGCCGCCCAGCGCGCGAACCGCGCCTCGGGAGCCGAACCCGCGGGCCTCGCCGTGGGGCGGCGCGGCGTCACTTACTGGCGGGGAAGCGCGGGTCCGGGTTGGCGCCGTACCATCCGGGGCCCGAAGCGCTGTTCCTCATGGTGTCCTGGTAGGGTGGCAGCTCGCTCATGTTGCCCAGGTTGCCGTTGCAGTAGCCCCCCACGGCGGAGTGCGAGAGCTGGGGCACCCCCGCCGCCGTCATGTGGTAGGCGGCGGTGACGGCGCCGTGGTGCCCCACGGCGTGCTGCTGCATGGCCGCGGCCGGTGGCGCCGCCTGGCCCTGCCTGTACGCCGCCAGCGGAGCCCCGAGGCCGCCGCCCTCCATGCCCACTTTCTTGTAGCTTTCCTCCAGGGGACTCAAGATGTCAGACACTGAGAACGGAGTCGTGTGCTTTGGACTCATCGACATGATTCGGCGGCGGCTGGAGGAGGAAGGAAGAGGAGGAAAAAAAAAAAAAGGAGAGGGGGAAGGCGAAGCCTCGCTAGTTTTTTTTTTTCCTCTCCCTTTGCCAAATATTCTGGTGTTACCTTAACGCCGATCTTGTTGGATGTACACGTAACGGAGTGGACCGAGCCCGCCTTAATTGTCTCGAGTGGAGGCTCGGGGGCTGCCTCGCGTTTGTTTTAGCCCGGCGCCAGGTTTTAGGCAGCCACCAGAGGCGGGGCGTAAGCGCTAAAGCAACAAGACAATAGAAGCCTACATCTTGCCCGAGATAATTAGCTTACATGCTGATGACAAGGTAAACACCTTTAAGTTTCACTTGTCAGGATTTTTAGGTCTCCGAGAGGGAGGAGAGAGAGAGAGAGAGAGAGAGAGAGAGAGAGAGAGAGAGAGAGAGAGAGAGAGAGAGAGAGAGAGAGAGAGAGAGAGAGAGAGAGAGAGAGAGAGAGAGAGAGACCCAAAGCATTACTTTCCCCCTTTCCCGGACACCCCCCCACCCCCCATTTTTGTGGGGTGCTATTGGCGCGCGGGGAGGAGGCAGGGGAGGGGACGGAGGAGGGGACCCGGAGCAGGGAGGGCCGCCGGAGGTGGGGTGACGAGTAGCCGGGAGGGAGGATGTGGAGGGAGATAGGTGCACGCTGCTTCGCAGCCAACTTGAGGAGTTAGAAAGTGGAACCTCTCCGCCGTTCTGTCTCGGGGTTCCCCGGGCCAGGACAGGTCTTTTAGGAAGAGGGAACCAAAGGGGTGGGGAGGAGGAAGGGGGGTTCACCTGAGCCTGCTGGGGCTGCTCCTCCCTCCCGCCGAGGCCTCCCAGCCCCGCGCCTTCCCACCGCCTCCGGACCACATCGGGGCTGCCCCGCGCCGAGCCCCCGATCGCCGCCGCCACCCACGGAGCCGGCGAGGCTGGGGAGGAGCCCGGGGGCCGCCCTGTCGGTCTGGGAGTCCGTCGGTCGGTCTGCCTCCTCGGCCGTCGTCGAGAGGGGGACACCTCGGCTCCCGCCCCCTCTCCCCTTCCCAGAGAGACTCCCCGCGGGCGGAGGGGAGGCTGAGGAAGGAAAGGACTGCCGCGGGGAGGCTGTGGCGGATCCCCGCGCCCCCTCCCGCGTCAGATCTGGGCTTCTCAGCGGGCCAGGTACCCCCCCCCCCTCCCCGCGACATCCCCACACCTCCACATTGCCTGACCCCACCCCCTCCCCGGCCCAAGCTAATACCGCGCTCTGCGTGCTGAGCTGCAGTTAGGGTGTGTGTGGGGGGGGGGGGGGATGAATAGGAGAATCCGTCGCTGCACCCGTCCGATCTCCAACAAACCCGCTGCCCCCGACCCCTGCCCCTGGCCTGGACACGCAGTGTCTGGGACAAGAGCTTTCCCTGGACATCACTGTCCCACCCCCCCCCCCCCAGGCTCAGGGCCCCGCCGTTTCCCCTCGGATGCTTCCCACTGGCTGCACCCGCCTGTCCACCGAGCCTGACCCGGGCCGGGCGGGCTGGCCAGGAGACGCCCGTGTGCCCACAGCCCACGGGCGGGGGCTGCGACAAGCCTCGCCTCCCCCCGCAGCTCAGCCATGCAAAAGTGCACTTGCTTCCCCGGGAATAACCAAATATCTTTGTTTAAAGTGGCGGCGTAAATGGCCAGTCGCTTTGTGGCCACGCTGGATATTAGTAGATGAGGATCATTCTGCTTCAATTGGGCGCCTCTCATCCCGCGAGCAAGAAACCGCTTAGGAGGAAGCGGGCTTCCTGTCTGCGCGCTTCCAGGCTTCAAGTGGGAGCCCCGCTCCTTGAGGGTCCTTGGGCGCCTGGTGAGGGGGAGCTGTGGGCTGCGCTCCCCAGCGGGGCCCGGGGGGCGCGGGCCGCGGAGCTGTGGCCCGGCCGGTGCCCACAGCCCAGAGGACTACCCTGCGGAGTCCTGCGTCGTGCCGATTTTAAGGACATCTAAGACTTTTTTCCCCTCTGCTGGGGTTGGACGTGTTTTCGGGGCTGCTGGCTGTGGTTGTGCGGCGTTCTCCTGGATGCCTTCCCTGCCGCCCCGAGGTGCTGCCACCCCGGGGCCTGCCAGTTCAGGAGGCTTCCCGATGAGGGTTTTTGTTTTCACAGGTCTCCCCACTTTCTTTGTAGTACCCTGGAAGAAACGAGCAGTTTTGAACTATTTAATTCAGCAGGCTAGGCTTTGAAAAAAATTAATAGCAATTCTAGAATGGAAAGTTGTTCTGTTTCTTTGCTTTTTAAGACTTCACAACCAGAGCTCTCCTTGAGGATGGGGCCTTTGTACTTGCTCCTCAGTACAAAAGCAACGTGGAGACCTTCGTTTTCCTCACCATCTACCTCCACCAACAGGGGAGGGAAAGCTTCCCCCGTAGGCCCGCGGGTGCCCCGCTGCTTGGGCAGGCAGCCCTGCGTGAGCGCACTGGGGGTTGTGCCTGTGTTGCGAAAGACAGGTGAGGTTGGACGCTCGACTGTGTCCTTCTTTTCCCAGGGTCTTCTCTGTGGGGCGCTGTCAGGAAGCATTCTGACCCCAGCCACTGAGCTTTGGCCATTGTACTATCCAGGGAGTGGAGAGGGGGAGGCCACCCGAGCTCAAGTGGACAATAAGAAAGAAGAGCGGGCAAAGCTGAATGCAGACTTTACGTGGAGGCGCGACCAGGCCAGCCTCTGTCTTCAGTGGGGTGTTCCTGGGAAGGCACCCCAGCCACTCGTCTCCTTTCTCATTCTCCCTCTCCTTTATTTCATACTTGCTGCTACATGTAAGAAATACCAAGTGCAGAATGTCCTTTGTCGCTCCTAGCCTCAATAATATTTAGAGATGGAGATCATTCTTGGCAAGGTTTTTCTATAAGATTCAAACAAGATCACGCATACCAAAAGGCTTCCATGTCTTGTAAACAAATTAAATTCAGACTTGAGATTTCTGTAGTTATTTTCATGGATATAGTTTCCTCTTCTTAGCTCCCTGGACGGAGGGAAGACTTGCACCTTCCCCTGCCTCTGGGTCTGGCCACGGTTGGCCTTGGTCACAGGCCCACGTGACTGGCGTCTCCTGGGCCTCCATTCCAAGAGTGCGAACGATCGGGGTTGTCTCTCTGGACCAGGATTCGAACTGCAGAGCAGAGGGGGTCTGGACAGGCTGAGCTGGAACCACAGTGGGATCCGGTTTCACTTGTTCTCCAAACTAGGACTGTGCTTCCATCTCTCCTTGCTCACCATCACTAGCTCCTGTCCCCATCTAGCCTGGCCTCTGTGGCACTCTGAAGTTAGGCCCCCGGTGCCTCTGGCTTCTCCCCTGAGTCCTTCAGAAATATCCACCCCTCTGCCTTCTTTTCCAGGCTGGCCACAGAGCCAAAAAGAAGCCTGAAGACTAGGGAGCCTTGCAGGGAAAAGGCAGACACAGCAAAGGCCCTAGAGTTTCTCCTCCTGCCCGAAGGCCTCTTTTAAAGAGAAGAGCCCCCTTTCTTTCCGCTGCCTCGCTGCCTCCCTGACTCATGCAGAACAGGGCCGATTGGGTTAAACCAGCGATTGATCCGCGGCTGCAGGTCAGACACAAAACTCTTCAGTCTGCCTCTCCTAGCCCATGTTTCCCTGTATTCTAACTAACTTGCTCTCAGGTGAAGTGGGCATAGCGGCTAATGGGCCCTAGAGAGACCAGCGCTGGCCCCTTGGCGCGACCTCATACCAAACCACAGCTATCCCCAGCCACAGGGGGGCTGCAGTTCCAACTGGAATCCCGCAGCAGCGGACGTGCAGGCCCAGCCCTAGAGAATCCCGAGCGCCAGTGCTTGTGTGGTCACAAGCAAACCCCTTCTTTCCCTCCGGGGTCACTTTGAGCGACAAGATCAGAGAACTCATGCAGAAGGCTAACGTGTTGGCCATGGGGCTGTGTAGTTTGAGCAGGGGACACCTGTCTAACTGCTCCTTCTTCCTCCTCCTCCTCTAAGACCCCTGATGTCCTTCATCCCTCCCAGGGCACTAAATGCATTACCTAATAGTGACATTTTGCTCGTTTTATCACTATTTAGGATCCATTCAACGTGGACTGTATCGGTTGCTGTTTAAGGCTGAAGTTTCTGCCTCCAATCATCTAGGCGGGGCTCCTCCCCACCCACCATTTATCTATTAACAACAAATAATTCCCTTGTGTGTCTCACACGTCACTAAAGTATCCCAGAGGAAGGAGAGGATTCCAATGAAGTTCTGCCTGTGCCCTTCTCCACGGTTTCTCAGCCTTCCCCTGTTGCCGGGCACAGAAGTCAGAATCGTGGATTTTGAGCCAGGCCCCTCCATGCCCTCGCCCAAACACAGCCTGAGTGTGTTTCCTGCCCTCACTAACCCCATTAAGAAAGCAAAGCTTTGGCCCTGTAGGTGCAACCTGTGCAGCGCATTCTTGGATTGTCCACCAGGGACTCGGGTAAGGCAGGATGCCAGCCTGTGCTGGAGTTTGGAATCTGTGAAGTCTCTGTAAACAGGAGTCAAGACTTCTCATTCTCTATCCTAAGTTTGCAGAAGCCGAGAGCCTCTGGCTCTCTGTGAAAGGCACTGAGCCTCTTCACACTCCAGCGGGTTCAGGGTCCGGGACTGGACTGTGCTGAACTCGCTGAACTCCCGCGTGCTGTGGGGGTCGCTGCCTCGCACCCCGGAGTCGGGAGGAGTGCCTGCCAAAGAGGTCTTCCCAGCGGGGGCTTCCCGAAAGCCCTCACCGGTGCCCTCCAGCGACCTACTCACCCTCGGCCTCGGAACCCTCGGGGGGAGCCCGTGCCAGACAAGACCTACAGCCAGGGCAGCTTTCGCAGACATGGCGCGCAGAAGAGATGCCTCGACGAGGCCCGCTCTCTTTGTTTGACCATCTAGGACCTTTGAGGAAGGTTTTTCTCTAGTCGCGGCCCCTAGGTAGACCAAGAATGAATGGGGTGCAGGTGGTATTGTGGCGGGGATTGCAGGGTGACCGGGGAGAGCCGCTCCCCGGCGTTGCAATGGAAGTGAGGACGCATCTACGGAGATCAGACTTGGGTTCAAGAGCACTTGGGGGTGGGAAAACTAAATTTTCTGTCCCATCGAGCCTTCTCTTAGGTGGACACTTGTGGTCAACTTGTCACACAGTTCAAACCTACATTCAAGTTGTCCCAAGTGACATTCCAAGGCCGGATTCCCTGCGGGGACTCCAGGGACGCCCCCTGGTGGGACGGGGCTAGAGCCTGTCTCAACTGGGGGGAGAGGGAGGGCTACAAAGCCCAGGGAAGTGGGAACCCGTCCCCCCACCTTGATCCCAGGGGCAATCTGAGATGTGTTTGAGGTGCAGGTCGTGCGTCGCCTTGCTCGCCTGCGGTGGGGCTGCACAGACACTTGGCTTTCATCGGGCCCTCCCTGGTCCTAGTTACTGTTTAAATCAAGAGCCTCTGAGCCAGGGGTGGTGTGTGTGTGGGGGGGAGGGGGTCGTGAGCAGAAGGAGGAAAGGGGAGGTCCATCCCAGAAGCAGAGACCTCCACGGAGGCGCTCTCACGAGAAAGGCCAGCTCTGGAGGAAGTTTTCACAAGTGGGCAGCTTCATACAATTTCGTACCACTTTAGGGTGTCAGGGGTCACACCCAGAGTCCCCTGCAGGTCGCATCATACTCCTGTCCCCCCTCCTTCAACTTGAGGTGATCACAACGTGCACAATGTGCAGTTCTGCCTCCATCCCCCCCTTCCCCCAGCCTTCAGATCATGTCTGCAAGTCTGTGCCACGGGGCCTGGGATGAGGACATTTTCCATGGGGTCGTAACAACACGGAGTGTGTGGGGTGGGTGGGGTTCCCTCTTCAGTCACTTTTCCTGGCCGCCACCCCTTTGCTCTTTTTTGTCCCCCCTTCCCAACGCTAGGATCAGTAAAATATTCTGGTGCATGCAACACCGTCTCCAAGTCTGCTTGGGGAATCGCCAGGGCTGGAGGAAAAGCCAGGTGAAGGAGACTGGATTCTCTTTCTCCCTCCCCCCTCCCCCCACCTCTCCCCCAAGCTCAGGACTTAAAGGAGACTGGGAGAGGAAGCGATCCACAGCACCCTCTTCCGGTCTTCCGCAGAACTGCAGACTTAGAACAATCCGGGGGAAGTTTTGCTGCTAGATTGTGGAGCAAGTTTTACTTAGATTACTCACCCTAACTATTCACCATATATCTGTCCCACTACATGTCGAGCTTTCTAAAGGTTTACCTCAATTCACTTCAATATACGCTATGGTTGACTTTGAATTACCAAGCCTCCTGCACTATGCTATTTGACAAAGCCCTTGTGTAGATCAGGGCCCTGGGGAATGTGATAACTACTATCCGTATCTAATTAAGTCTTGGAATTTAGCGAAGAGAAATCTCCTCTCCAAGTCTGAGGGTAATTGGACATGTATATGGTGATACAATAACCTTCACTTTCTGTCTTTCCAAAGCCCAGAGAAAGCGGCAATGATTTCTTGGCAGCCTTGAATTGGAGCAGTAGAGGAATAGCTCCATAAGATACTACAGTATGAAAAGTTCTAGGACTTGAGCTGGGAGTTTGGCCTAGTGGTAGAGTGCTTGCCTAGCATGCAGGAAGATCTGGGTTCAATTCCTCTGTACCACATACATAGATAAAGCTAGAAGTGGTGCTGAGGCTCAAGTTGGTAGAGTTCTAGCCCTGGGAAAGCCCAAGGACAGTGCTCAGGCCCTGAGCTCAAGCCCACGACTGGTAAAAAAAAAGTTCTAGGACTAGAATATAGCTATATTCTATAGGATACTTTTTGTTCATTTATCTCTGACATCAACTTAGCCAAGTAGGCTCCCTCCCCCCACCCAATTATTTTCCCTCCTCTCTTTGAACTGTTCTCAAGACAGAATTCTTTCCATCTCCTCACTCCTACCCCACACTATATACCTAACCTCCTGTTTGTTGTTCTTTTCTATTTATCCAGAACATCATTCCTTCTATTCTCAGAAGTAAATCATACCTCCCTTCTTTTTAAGCCCCAGAGCCCCTTTCAACAACTAAATATTTGACACACAGTAGCAGTGAGTGAAACGGACATTGCAGAATAAGTGGATGAATCCCCAATACACTTACCTATTATATTCTTATCACAAATCATTCCTACTGAGTAATTTGCTATCTGTGGCTCAAGTGTTTGTTTTCTTTCACACATATTGCAAGTTCCACAGTCACCAGATTGTCATGCGTTTCTTCCTCTGTCTCTTGATACTTTTGAGAATCCATCGTTGGACTTTCATCTTGCACTCTGTGCCACGGCTGTATACCACCTAGTCATGATAGTTTGCTACTTCTTGTCCCCAACCAATCCTCTCTCTCTAGAGTTTGCAGTGCCAGAGTCTAGGAAATCTAAGATCAAGGTCCAGCAAGTTTCATTTCCTAGTGAAGACTTCCTCATTTGTAGATGGCCGCATTCTTCCTGTGTCTGCACATAGTAAAGAGAGGAAGATTTTGTGGTAAGAATAAATCAGATTAGATTCTATTGCTTAGGATTCCATTTAACCTTACATATCTCCTGCTAGGGTGTGAGCATCCCCTGTCCACCATTCAGATGCTACCGACGTGACAGCATTAAGAGATGGAACTCCTGCCTCATCCTTCGAAGAAAGACAGCCTGTTTAACAAACGGTGCTGGCAGAATTGGTTAAGCACCTGTAGAAAACTAAAGCTGGATCCTTCTATGTCAGCCTCACCAGAATTGATTCCAAACGGATCAAAGACCTTGAGGTAAAAGCAGGTATCCTCAAAACTTTTCAGGAAGGAATAGGAGATACACTAGGTCTCCTTGGCACAGGTTGAAACTTTCTTAATAAAGACTCTGAAACACAACAAATAAAAGAAAGTTTGGATAAATAGGACTGCACTAAACTGCAGAGCTTCTGTATGGTAAAGGATATAGCTAGCAAGTTAAATAGAAAGCCCACAGAATGGGAGAAAATCTCCACTAGCCATACAACAGACAAGGGCCTCATATCTAAAATATACCTGCACCTCATAAAATTGAATCTTTCAAAAACAAATATTCAAGGAAACAGCCATCCCATTAAAAGCTGGGCCAAAAACTTAAAGAGAGACTTCTCTGAAGAAGAAATAAAAATGACTTATAGACACATGAAGAAATGCTCAACATCTCTGGCCATAAAAGAAATGTAAAACAAAACTCTGAGATTCCACCTCACTCCAGTTAGAATGGCCATGATTAAGAAATCTAATAGCAGGCCGGGAGTTTGGCCTAGTGGTTGAGTGTTTGCCTAGCATGCACGAAGACCCGGGTTCGATTCCTTGGTACCACATACTTAGAAAAAGCCAGAAGTGGTGCTGAGGCTCAAGTGGTAGAGTTCTAGCCTTGAGAAAAATCCTAGGACAGTGCTCAGGCCCTGAGCTTAAGCCCAAGACTGGCAAAAAAAAAAATCTAATAGCAACAGATGCTAGTGGGAATGTGGCCAGGAGGGATCACTACTACATTGTTGGTGGGAGTGCAAACTCAACCACTATGGAAAGCAGTATGTTGATTACTCAAAAGACTAAATATAGAGCTTCCCTATGACCCAGCAATTCCACTCCTTGGCATTTACCCAAATGTCCAGAAACAAGGACAAATTAAAGCCACTAGCACAGCAATGTTCATTGTGGTATTATTTACCATAGCTAAGATATGGGACCAACCCAGATGCCCCTCAATAGATGAATGGATCAACAAGATGTGGTACTTATACACAATGGAATTTTATGCTGCTATCAGAAAGCATGACATTGCCTCATTTGTAAGGAAATGGAAAGACTTGGAAAAAAATCATATTAAGTGAAGTAAGCCAGACTCAAAGGAACATAGGCTTAATAGTTTCCCTCATTTGTAATAATTAGTACACATCTGGTACTCTCCTAGCAGAGGATCACACTACTTCAAAAGCTATGTACATACAGTATGAAACTAAATCAAATGAACTCTAAGATATGGAAACAAGAGGTTTATATTTGTGATTGTTGTTCTTAATGTACTGTGAAGTTATTTCTTTTCTCTCTTCCACTTATGGTTACTCTCATGTGGTTACTGTATTTGACTTTGTTACCTGGTATACTGTATTTACGCTTATTTGTTTATTTGAAATAGGGAAGGAAGGGGGAAATCAAGATGATTGGGAGGGAGTAGGGGGAGGGAAAGGGGTACAAAAACATGAGAAGGGATATCAAGTTTCAAGAAGTAACGTACCCATTACCTGGTGAATGTAAATGTAACCCCTCTATACATTATCCTGACAATAAAATACAATTATAAAAGGAGAGAGATGGAACTAGTTAACCTTCTGAGGCTTGGAATCAAGACCTGGGCACTGTTCTTGAGCTATTTTGCTCCAGGCTAGCATTGTACCACCTAAGACACAGCTCCACTTTGGCTTTGGTAGTTAGCTGGAGGTGTGTCTCATGAACTTTTCTGCCAGAGCTGGTTTCGAACCATGATTCTTGGACCTCAGCCTCCTAAATAGCTAGGATTACATGTGCAACCCAGTGGCACCTGGCTAGGGCTTGGAACCCTGAAGAACTTGTAAAGCCAGACAGGCTTCTCCTTAATTAATGGGGTTAAATCCCTCCTAAAGGAGAGTTGAGGCATGATTTGGCCAGCGTGTCCCTGTCCACCACACCGGGCTCTCCCTTTGGAGATGCAGTAAAACTTCACCAGACATGGATGCATGGTCTCAGATTTCATAGTTCCTAGAACTGTGAGAAATACACTTTCTTTGTTTTCAAAAGACTTGGTCTCAGTTATTCTATTATAGTAATGCGAATGGACTAAGATACCTTCTAAAGGTCTCTCTGCAAACACAGTCATGGGGTTAGGACTTCAACCTATGGATTTCCAGAGAACTTCATTCAGCTCAAAGCAGATACTAAGACTAACACTCCTCCTCCCCTAAATTCATTTCAACGCCACATCTTCAAAGTCTCCCAAATCCAGTCCCACTTCCTCATAGCCAGTACTTTCCTTCCATTGCTATTGCCATGGTCATCTATCACCTTTTGCTTCATTAGTCAACCCTGGTTTCTGTTATTGGACTTTCTGCTCTCTAGCCCTCAAAATTGTCCAATGTATTTTTCCATATGAATTCTCCCCAGCTTCCCACCTACCCATTTGCAGCCCGCTCTCCAGAGGCTATACATTTCTCATCTTTTTTTTTTCATTTTGCACAGTTTTATCAGAATGCATGATATGTATGAAACTATACATGTTCACAATATAAAATCTGGTAAATTTTGTTGTATGTATGTACTCATGAAAATGTGATCACAATTAAGATAAGGCATATGTCTAATATTGCAGAAAATTTCTCCTTCTTCTTTGTAATCCTTCTTTCCTTTTCTTCCCTGAACCTATTTCAGTCCCTAGGAAATAGTTGATATGCTTTTGGTCACTTCAGAATACAGAATACATTTTCTAGAACTTTCTCAAAATGGAATCAAATAATGGTTTCTTTTCTTTCTGGTCTTTTCCATTTAGTATAATTATTTCAAGACTCACCAATAGTGTTGCACATTAGTATTATTGCATAGAGTTCTTTGTCACCATGCCAAGATTTCATTGTCACATCAGTTAAAATATTTTCAAACTATTCCTATGATTTTTTAAAAAAATTATATGGTTTCTGTTCTACAATTTCTTTATGATCTTTAATTACTAAATACTTCCAGAGATCTTGGTATTATAATTGATTTGATCTTATTGTAGTCAGAATACTTTCTTGGTATGTCTGGAATCTTTTCAGATGTATAGAAACTTGTTTAATGTCCATAGATTTGGTCTATCTTGGTAAATGTGTTTGCACATTTGAAAAGAATGTTTATTTTTCTGTTGTTGAGTAGATTCTTCTACAAATATTATTTGGGTCAACATTTTTTGTAGTATCATTCAAGAAGTTCTGTGCACTTTTTCTGCCAATTATTGTAAAAGAAACATCAAGACCATTTGCTATAATTGGGAGTTTCTTGGCTCCCTTTAGTTGTATCATTTTTGGATATATCACTTTTGAAACTATGCTGTTTATTGTCTTTTGCATGCCATTTTATTATTACGAAGAAATCCTGCTTTTATCTTTGCTGACATGCCACTGTTAGAAACCTTCTTCTTTTCCTAATGTATACATAGGTTTTCTTTTCCACCTTAACATGGCATGTGTAAATGCCTCCTTTTACTTTTAGGCTACATGATTACTGTGGGTTTTTTTTTTTTGTCAGTCATGGGGCTTGAACTTTGGGCCTGAGCTCCTCAGCTCAAAGGTAATGCTCTACCATTTGAACTACAGCACCACTTCCGGTGCTCTGGTGGGTTAACTGTGGATAAGAATCTCACAGACTTCCATGCCTGGGCTGGCTTTGAACTGCAATCCTCAGATCTTAGCCTCCTAAGTAGCTAGGATTAAAAGCATGAGCCACCATTGCCAGGTTTAATGTGGATTCTTGTAAGTGGGAGGAGATAGTTGTCTTATTTTTATTTTTGGTCTGTTTAACAAACTTTTCTTATAGGAAAGAGATATTTAGCCCAATTTCATTTGTGATTGTTACCATTGATATTGTTGGGTTTATTTGTGGGGTGCATGTGTGTGTGTGTGTGTGTGTGTGTGTGTGTGTGTGTGTGTGGTACTAGAGGTCAGTGAGCCAGGGCATCACACAATCTACACACTGAACTCTCCCACTACACTTCATTGTGCCTCAACACTGTTGAGTTTAAAACTGCCACCTTCTTGTCGGTATTCTGTTTGAGGCTTTTATCTGATCCCTTCGTAGCTTTTCTTTTTACCACCTTTTGAATTGAGTGTTTTCTGCAATTCCTTTAATCACTGGGAGCGGGGTGGGGGAACTGATTAGCATCCATCGGATACTATAAAAAGCCATCTTTGCCTTGATCTGTGGGCATGCAAGTCCCTCTGTTGACTTGGCAGCCTTTTCATCACACCCTGGTCTCCCCCTCTCCACTCCCCCAACACTGCATCACCGCATCTATCGCTCCCAGATCACCAAGGGCTTCAGGGAGAAGAAAGAAGCTGTGGAGGAGGCAGAGGATGGAAGAGATGTCCTGCCATGGTTAATGCTCATGAGGAAAACAGACAGCAGGAGGCTGAGAATGAGGCGAAGTAGATGAAGTGGGAGGATGGCAGGAGGAGTGAGGAGGAGGAAGGAGATGAAGATGAGAAAGAAGAGAGGGAGGAGGAAGGAGGTGATGGTGAAGAAGAGGATGGAAATAGAGATGGCCAAGGCCATTAGAGGCAAACAGGCATGATGATGATGATGATGATGATGATACCAGGAAACAGAAGACAAATAAAGATGACAAGACAGAAAGAAAGAAAGAAAGAAAGAAAGAAAGAAAGAAAGAAAGAAAGAAAGAAAGAAAACAATGATGTGTTCACCCTCCATTTCCTGTCTCAGATCTAGACTGGTCAGCTAGAGCTGCAGACAGCAGGGCTCAAGCTGTCTACCACCCACCAAAACCAGAATGTGGGAGGGAAAAAATATACACAAATGGTCAAGATCCTGTGCTAGTGCTCTTAAAAGTACTTTAAAAGGGAAAACTTGTTTGTATTTTTATGTATGTTTTATCATTTGGTACATATTGTTAAGGAGTCATTGGTAATGGTCATTAATGAGCAAACCGGCCTTTAGAGCATTCGGTCCTACTTTTGACTACACTGTGGTCTCACCATGTTTACTGTGAACTCAAAAAACAAAACAAACTTCTTTAAAAAAAAAACAACACAAAAGCAACAACACAATTGCAAGTATTCCAGCAACCTTTTTGTGCATAATTGTACTATAAAGCGTTGGTTTGTATGAAATAATTACAAAAGCCCAAGATAAAATTTTTGGTTCCTTAGTGGTTGAATGAGTTTGCACTCCCACCAACAGTGTAGTAGTGATCCCTCCTGGCCACATCCCCTCCAGCATCTGTTGTTATTAGATTTCTTGATCCTGGCCATTCTAACTGGAGTGAGGTGGAATCTCAGAGTTGTTTTGATTTGCATTTCTTTTATGACCAGAGATGTTGAGCATTTCTTCATGTGTCTATAAGCCATTTTTGTTTCTTCTTCAGAGAAGACTCTCTTTAAGTCTTTGGCCCATCTTTTAATGGGATGGTTGTTACTTTGGAGATTAATTTTGGAGTGATTCAACAAGATGTGGTATTTGTACACAATGGAATTCTATGCGGCTGTCAGAAAGAATGACATCGCCCCATTTGTTAGGAAATGGAAAGACTTAGAAAAAAATCATATTAAGTGAAGTAAGCCAGACTCAAAGGAACATAGGCTCAATGGTTTCCCTCATTTGGCATAATCATTAGAAACCTTGGGCTGGCCAAGCAGAGATTTGCAATAGAGCAAAACCTAGATACATAAGGCCATATAGTATGATGCTAAATGAAAGGACCTCTAGGATATAGAAACAAAAGCCATATAATGAGTGATTGCTGTCCTTAATGTACTATGTTATCTTTCATCTCTTTTGCTGTCCCTTGGTTATCTCATATTGTTACAGTATCTCACTTTGTTATCTGATATATTGGATATATTTGTATTTGGTTATTTGAAGTTGGATCGGGAAGGGGGAAAACAAGATGAGGGGTGGGGGCCGGGGGGGAGGGAAATGGGGAACAAGACACGAGAAAGGGTATCAATGTATGTGAATTAATGTACCTCCTATCTGGCAAATATAATGTAACCATTCTATTAATTACAATAAAAATATATGAAAAAAATTTTGGTTCCTTTCCTTTCTCCTTTTTTTGGGTATGAAATTGCTGTTTATTTATACCTATTTGGTGTCAGAACATTGTGAGCCTATGTTGTCCAACAATACACCTGGATTTGATTTTTCCGAGTTGCTCTTAAAAACAGCTATTAGGTATGATTGTGTTATTTCAGAAGTTGCTTTGAGATTTAACTTATCCCTGACTAACTTACCACTCTCAAAGTACTTATGTATATACTTCTATCTCTTCCTCCCTGGTTTTTGTGCTGTTCTCACATATCTTGCTTCTAAACATACTATAAATGTTTATTTCACGCATCTATCTCTCAAAGGGACTTAAATGTTAAGGAAAAAAGTCCTTCATATTTCATAGCTTCTATTTCTGGTGCTTTACATTCCTTTGTGTAGAACCTTATTTTTCTCTGGTGTTATTTTCCTTCAGTCAAAAGAATTTCTTTCAAGCATTTCTTGTAGCTCAGGTCGAGTAGTGAATTCTTTTTTGCTTTTGCATGTTCGAAAACATCTATTTCATTTTCATTTTTCAAAGGCAGTTTCATTAGATATAAGCTTATAGGTTGAAAAATGTATTTTTTAAACCCTTTCAGCACTTTAAAAGATGTTCCATTGTCTTCTCATTTTTCCAGGGACAGCCTGAAGAACTTCCACTTCCTCCTCTACTCCCTCCAGACTCTGAAATGGAAAGCTTATTGCTTATTTATTATCATGATTATTATTTTGTGCTGGTCCAGGGGCTAGAACTCTGGGACTGGATGCTGTCCTTGAACTTTTATGCCCAAGACTAGCACACTTTTGTCACTTGAGCCATTGTTCCACTTTTGGCTTTTTGGTGTTTAATTGTTGATAAGAGTCTTGTAGACTTTCCTGCCAGGGCTGGCTTTGAACTTTCATTCTCAGATCTCAGCCTCCTGAGTAGCCTGGATTATAGGTGTGAGTCACCAGCACCTGGATAGCAAGTTATTTTTAATTGCCTTTGTCAGTGTCAGTGTTTTGTTATAACTGCTTCCTGTCCATCTAGAGATGATGTAACTGGTTTGCTGAACTTCGTCCTCAGAGTAGATGAAGATGCAACTTCTAATTGCATCCAGAGCAGCAGCAAGTATATTTCTGTGAGGAAATGCCAGACGTGGGCATTTTTTCTAATCCCTATTTTACTACATCCCTCACAGGATGTAATTATTATTATCACATTATGATTCTCTTCCCAGACTCATAGAAAATATTCTCAAGATTACCATGATGTGGAGGCAATTACAATGTAAATTTTCAAAAGATTACCTGTCCTTCAACAAATTGAATTGTTCATTGAAGCCCAGCCCCTTTTGCTAAAAAAAATTATTAGGTAGGCTGAATTCCAAGCTAATCATAATAAATGCAAATTTTCCTGGGCTCTTTGAGAGCCAAGTTTATTTAATACTCTTAGATGAATGTTAAGAGATTTTTTTGGTTGATTGTGGGGCTTGAACTCTGGGCCTGAAGATTTTTTTTTTCTGTTGGGCTCTTGGATTGAAATCAGGGTCTATGTCCTTGCAAGGGTTGCTTGCTTATGGTTGGCTGTCTACCACCAGAGCCACATTCCAGTCCAGTTTTTATGTCTAACTGGACATGGAGTCTTGCAAACTTTTCTTCCTAGGCTGGCTTTGAACCTTAATCCTCCAAGTCTCAGCCTCTTGAGTAGCTAGGATTATAGGCGTGAGCCACTAGCTCCCAATTGGCTCTTCCTTCTCTCATGCTCCAGGAAATACTACAAGCATTTCTGGCATTCATATTACAAAAGAGAGAGTTAATAGTTTCTGGGTAATTTTTTTAGATAAAACTGAGACTGAGAAAATATAAGTAAATCTCTGACTATTATATTACATAAATAGTAATTATTATACCAATTTTTGTTTGCAAAACTGTATCCTAACACAAGAGAAATCATTCCTAAACAAAAATAAGAATTTAGAATTCTAAGCTGGAAATGATGGTACATGCTTATAATCCCAGTATTTAGACTGTGGCAGAAGGATCGAGTTCAAGACCAATCCAGGCTGCAAAGTGAGATACTGCCTCAAGAAAGCACAGCAAAACAAAACAAACAAGGGATCAAAAAGATTCTTTACAGGTCCACTATTCACATCCTCAAATATTGATTTTTTATCTTCATTATTTTGATAGATAAATGACTTGAACATCCATATATCTACTTAGAGAATTGCTTTGTATTTACGTCCTTTTATCCTAGCATCATAGATCTCAAACTTTACTATACACAAAAAATTGCTCTATCAAAGTTGTACCCACAGATGCTGTCACTATTCATGTGTATTCTAGGGAAATTTTGATATTATTAGATTTTGATCTTAGGCATTATCATACTTAAAACCAAGGCATTACTGGATTAGACTTATTATTACAATTATCCATTACAAGATTTATCTGACTTGCAACAGTTTCCAGTCCATTTAGGAAAACCTAGCAATAAGGAACACAGTGAGGAGAAGAGAATGGCTGCATGTTTATAGGATTTTGCTTTCAGCTTTAAAGGAGTGTGACTAATGTACTTGAAGAGTTTAAATTCTTTACAATAAAGAAAAAAAAGCCTTCTCAAAAGATGAAGCTAAGCACCAAATTTCATCTAAGACAGCAGCTCTCAAGCTTTAGAGTACATAAGAATTATCCAAAAAGCTTGTTTGAAGAGCATATTCTTGAATGGGAGATCTGATTACAGTAATAGACAGTACCTTATATCAGACTGTGCCTTTCCCAGAGGACAATTACAAACTGTAGACAAAACACACCCACACATGCACTTGTAAACACATACACATAATTGCTTGAAGGCACCAGAGAGTGGTCAAAAGCAGGCAGAAACTGAGGAAGTTCTAGACTTCAATGGAACCACTAACCGGATGGGAGGCAAGTATACAAGGCTGTTCTGAACACACCTTCTACTACACAGCGCAGGACAGGGAAGGCAGACAAAGAGGGCCACCATAGTAATTTGAGATATCAAAGCATAAAGATAAGGGCTGGAAAAATGTGTCAAAGGTTTAGGCAGACCTTAGATGACTCTTGGAATGAACACAAACATACTGTGAAGTAGCTGGGTGTGGTGGCTCAAATCTGTCATCCTAGCTCCTTGGCAGGTGGAGATGGAGAAAGGTTGGTTTGAGGCTAGCCAGGCAAAAAGAAGGTGTTGAGATTTTATCTCAACCAGTGGATGGGCACAGTGCTATCTATGTTGTCACCCCAGTGACATGGGGGTGGGAGCACAAGCAAGAGGTTAGAAGCCCAGGTGGGCTCGAAAGACAAAAGAACCACGAAAGCAACGACGACAGAATTGGAAGATGCAAAGCAAATTCAAGAGCATAAAAAAGAAATGACAAAGAAAATCCAGACTCCCAGAAAGATACGGAGAGAAACACAGACACACTATACGCCTCATTGAAACATGAAATGGGTACTATGAGAACCGAGCGCAGAATCATAAAAGGTTCATTTCCCACAATGGAAGCCACAGTGGAATGTTTAGGTAACAGAATAAGTGAAATGGAAACTAGAACTTCAAAAGTTGAGGATAAGACAGAGGCACTAGAACAAAAAATCAGAAGTATGTGGAAAATGCTCAGAATCCACCAAAGAGAAGTCCAGGAATTGGCAGACTCAGCTAAGGATTCCAATCTACACGTAATTGTGATTGATGAGGGTGGAGAATTTAATAGTAAAGGCATCAAAAGCCTATTCAGGACCAAAAGTTTGGCCTAGCTCCTTACCACATACATAGAAAAAGTCGGAAGTGGTGCTGTGGCTCAAGTGGAAACTCTAGCCTTGAGAAAGCCCAAGGACAGTGTTTACGCTCTGAGTTCAAGCCTCGGGACTGGCAAAAAAGAAAGACAAAAACAATTCAGTAAAATAATAGCTGAGAACTTCCCCACTCTTAAGAGAGAAAATCTTACCTGCTTAATAGAAGCATATAGAACCCTCAGTGACTGGATCCAAGAAGAAACACTTCTGACACATCATAATAAAAACATTAGACTTGAATAGCAAGGAACTGATTTTAAATGCTCCAAAATTATAGAAGGAGCACTGGAAAGAAAATCAGAATCACTGTAGACCTCTCCATACAAACAATCAATGCAAGAAGAGCCTGGGATGGTGTAACCTTCAAGCACTAAAGGTCAACAACTACCAATCCAAACTGATCTACCCAGGGAAGCTGTCATTTATATTAGATGGTGAAACCAAAACTTCCCATGACAAACAAAAATGAAAGGAATTCATGATCACTAAACCAGCATTACAAAGAATTTGGAGAGGAGGGAATACAATCTGAAGAAAAACAAAGAAACACATCGACCATCTTTTGAGATTCTACCTCCCTCCAGTTAGAATGACCATTATCAAGAAATCTAATAACAACAGATGCTGGAGGGGATGTGGCCAGGAGGGATCACTACTACACTGTTGGTGGGAGTGCAAACTCATTCAACCACTATGGAAAGCAGTATGGCAATTCCTCAAAAGACTAAACATAGAGCTCCCCTATGACCCAGCAATTCCATTCCTTGGCATTTACCCAAATGTCCACAAACAGACCATACTAAAGCTATTAGCACAACGGTGTTCATTACAGCATTATTTACCATAGCTAAGATATGGAACCAACCCAGATGCCCCTCAGTAGATGAATGGATCAAGAAAACATTGTACATATGCCCAATGGAATTCTATGCTGCCACCAGAAAGAATGACATAGCCCATAAAAGTAAGCCAGTCCCAAGGGAGCATGGGCTCCATGGCTTCCCTCATTTGTAATAATTAGTACACATCAAGGATTCTCCTAGCAGAGGATCACAGTACCTCAAAAACTAAGTACATATGGTTATACAGAATGAAATTAATCAAGTGAACTCTAGTTACGGAAACAAGAGGTTTATGCTTATGATTGTTGTTCTTAATGTACTGTGAAGTTATTTCTTTTCTCTTTTTTTCCACTTATGGTTAATCTCATGTGGTTACTGTATCTGACTTTGTTACCTGGTATACTGTTTATATGTTTATTTGTTTATTCGAAATAGGGAAGGGAAGGGGAAAAACAAGATGACTGGGAAGGGAGGGAGGAGGGAAAGGGGGACAAAAACATGAGAAGGGGTATCAAGGTTTGAGAAGTAATGTACCCATTACCTGATGAATGTAACTATAACCTCTCTATACATTATCCTGACAATAAAATACAATTAAAAATAACTAGAAGATGAATTTAGTAAACACAGGAAGAGGAATGAAACAATTTACAGGAAATCAAGAAAATGGCATGAAACAATAACCCTAAACATTAATGGACTCAGTTCTCCAATCAAAAGAAGAATAGCCAAGTAGATCAAAAAACAAGATCCATCTAATGTTCGCATTCTGTTTTAAGTTATTTTTTAACTGATCAAAGCATTCACTAATTATTATATATGATTTTGATATATTGCCTCTATGTTATATTTGGTGAATAAATAAATGATAATCTCTGATCTTAGATAAAAGAATTCAGATACAGACATTTGCACAAAATAATATACCTTTAAATACAAAAAACTATATGAATTACATGCAATTCAGAAATTGAAATACCTTGCCTCTAAATAATTTTCAGAAATAGCTATTCCCTTTATTAATATGTTGATTACACGATGGATTTTATATTCAAGGCCAACAAGAAAGGACTCTAAATAAAATTTCATGCATACATCATACAAAAAAGAAAGATTCGCCCTCATTGTCACACATGACACTATGTTCTTCCTTTGTAAATAGTGAAGGATGTTTCATATGTATTCATCCACTAACATTATTTTTATATTTTCTTTTGTCAGACATGGGTCTTGAACTCTTGGCCTGAATGTTGTCCCTGAGCTCTTCAGCTCAAGGTTAGCACTCTACCACTTAAGCCACAGCTCCATTTTCATTTTTTGGGTGGTTAATTGGAGATAACTGTTTCACGAACTTTTATGCCCGGGCTGCTTTTGAACCATAGCCTCAGATATCAGCTTCCTGAGTAGCTAGGATTACAGATGTAACCCACCAGTGCCTGGCTTATTTTCACATTTTTAAATACCAGCAAGCTAACCTATAAGAGAAAATAGCCCTATCACAAAGAAGGAGGAGGAGGAGGAGAGGGAGGAAGCAGAGGAAGGGGAAGAAGCAGAAGCAGAAGCAGAAGCAGTGGCACAGTCCAAGCATCTGGTCTCTCTTCCCAACACCACCCCACCAAAAAACATAAATAAATAAGAAATGTAAACTAGTGCCACTATGGTCAGCAGTTTGAAGATTCCTCAAAAAATGTGTTCAATTACCAATTAGAACAACAGAAAGCTCATAAATTAATATTCATGCCAGAAAAAAATGCATTATTCTCACAAATTGACATGTTGAATTGAAACCCATTTATAGCTACTTAATATTTTTTGCCAATCCTGGGGCTTGAAATACATATATATATATGCATATATTTATTTAGATTAAAAAACATGTAACTGCCTGCTGGATTTTCTTAGCTAAAACAGAAACATTAATGTCTTATGGCACCAGGTACACTCTACCTTACTAGAGTGTTCCTGAGACATGCTAGAGGATTATATTTACTTGTTTTTAGATTTAGATCGAAAAGGTCTAAGGGAGCCTGGTTTTGGTCCTGATCACAATATATTCAGCACACCACAAAGTTTAGCTCAAGTTCAAAGATGGGCAATACAATATAATCTTGGTTTAAACAGTGTTGGTTTTATTTTGATTCCCCCCCCCACCTTTAAGTGGCCAATAGGAAGGAAAAGTTTATATATGTGATAAAGATGTAAGCAGACAAATATAGTTTCCCATGGTTCCTTCACACCTCTGGGAGATGAGCACTAGATGTCCTCTAGTTTTCTGGTTGAGAGTGAGATGCTTTACTCAGGTGTGAAATAAAGTCCTTTATACCATCAGCCACACAAACTGGCCACACTTTACCCCTCCACACGCAGTAATTCTGGACATCATTCGTGTATCATGTCCAGGTTCTGTGCCTTAAATCCTTTCTTTATTAAAGTGACATCAATGAGTCATACAAGAGGGCTTCATTTTACAGGGCTATTTATGTGTACAATTATTGCTTCTTGATCATAATCACATTTGACCACTCTCCCTCTCCCCCTCACATCCTCCAAGTTCTTTTTAAATAATAAAATCAGGGATGGCAATCTCCTATTAACTTCTGTTCTACAGTCCAAGTTCCTGCACCAGCTCAGTCCTGGGCTAAACATAGTCCTGGAACCTACTGACCCTAAATAACAGGGAACATTTCCCCTCACCCTCTGCCTTACCCTCCCCTTCCCACTTCTGTTCCTCCTTTCTAAACGTTTTAGGAATACTTCTGTTCGTCCTTTCTAAATCTTTTCGAAACATTTTAGGAATACTTTTATTTATTTAAAGTATATGAGAGCAGTTTTTAACAAACAACATGTTTGATAATCCTGAACTGTCCTTGTTATACCACATAGTTATGGACACTGATTTAATGAAATCTGTCTTCAAAAAGCTAAGGAAACCTACTAGCTGTGTTGTTGTTGTTTTGTGCTAAAGCTTGAACTCTGGGCCTAGACAATGATCCATAAGTTTTTCACTCAAGGCTTGCTTTCTTTCTTTCTTTTTTTCTTTCTTTCTTTCTTTCTTTCTTTCTTTCTTTCTTTCTTTCTTTCTTTCTTTCTTTCTTTTTTTCTTTCTTTCTTCCTTTCTTTCATTTTTGTCGGTTGTAGGACTTGAACTTGGCCCGGGCACTGTCCCTGAGCTCTTCAGCTCAAAGCTACCATTTTTTGTTTTCTGGTGGTTCATTGGCAATAAGAGTCTTACAGACTTTAGTGCCCAGGCTGGCTTTGAACCTCGATCTTCGGATCTCAGCCTCCTGAGTAGCCACTGCGTCCAGCCAGCATTTGCAATTTTTAAGGCATGATAAATCATTTAGAAATTATATTGAAATCCGACTATGAACATTATTCATTTTAAATTTAAAGTTTTGCGTTTCCCTGTACATGAGGGTTTACTGCAAGTATTTTCTGTGTTATCTAGTTCCATGGCACAAATTCTGAAGCCCTCATCACATCTGAGAGTCAGCAGAGGCTCATTGTCACTGGGTTTATTTTTGCAGCCACATTTCCTGCTAGTTTTAGTGAATGATGATCTTTCTTCAAATGCTATCCCTAAGTTCAGAAGCTCATTTCATTCACTGATCTTTTTATTCTTTTGTAACACTATTGAAATCTAACCAATTGCTGCACATGATTTATTTCAAATTTAATTATAGAGTCAAAATGCCACACATAATTGCAGATGTGTGTGGCAGTGAATTCTTTACCCGATGGCTTGAGAGTACAGTATAGTCTTTCTACATAATCTCCCACGAGTCTTCTCTCCCTGTCACTGAATCAGTGCCGACCAATCAAGTATTAGAATAGCAACTAATAAGAGGTCAGGCTTTTGTGACAAGCCCACCCTCCACTCCCCATTCATGCTGATGCTCATGTGATGCTGCTTAACATAGTTCTAGGAAATTCATACAATCAGCCATCTTGAGAAGAAGCTTTGATCAAAGATGGCTATTGTTACAGTGTTTCACCTTGTTGTCTGATGTATTGTACATTTGCGTATTTGGTTATTTGAAATAGGTTAGGGAAGGGGGAAAACAAGATGAGGGGTGGGGGTGGGGGAAGGGAAATGGGTACCAAGGCATGAGAAAGGGTGTCAATGTTTGTGAAGTAATGCACCTTCTATCTGGTGAATATAATGTAACCCTTCTATTAATTACAATAAAAAATATACGAAAAAAAGAAAAAAATCACAGCATCCCAGGGAGTGACTTAAAATAAGGAGCCATAATATAACGTGTTATGAGTTAAAGCTCCACAGTGGATTTTTATACTCTGAAGGGAAGAGAATCAGCACTCTAGAACAGAACAAGAATATATATATATATATGTATACATATATGTACACACACACACATATATATATATACACACACACATGCACACATATATTAAAACAGTGCTAGACACTGCTGGCTTATGCCTGTAATCCTAGCTACTCAAGAGGCTGAGATCTGATGACTGAGGTTCAAAGCCTGGGAAGAGAAGTTCATGAGATTCTTATCTTCAATTAACCACCAAAAAGCTAGAAGTTGCTCCTACAAGAGTACTGGCCTTGAGCAGAAAAATGAAGGGACAGTACCTAAGCTCCAAGTTCAAGCCCCACTACTGTCATACACATGCAAAACAAACCAACAAACAAACATGGCTTCATTGGTAAAAACCAGTGTAATTCAGTATCATATAACTACTGAGTTCTAACATTGAATCTCAGTTTGTGTCTTTTCTCTGGGATGCAGTTTGCATAGTTTTCTGGAGTTCTTTCTTGAATTAATTGTCTGATACATTCTTGACATGACATATACTATAATATATGGTATTACATTGCATTAAGTCACTACACATCTCATAAAGAATATATACAAGGATCTCTATTAGCTAGCTATGAGCTTTGGGGAAGGCATTTAACTTCTGTAGGCCTCAGTTTCATCACCTGACTCTTAGAGACAAGACTTCTACAGGATGGTTGTGTGGACTCATTGAATCCACACAAGTGGATGGCTGATAAGTGCATGGCACTTACTGCAGTGCCTGGCATATAACAAGTCTCTCTGTGTGAACACTACAACTGTTTCTGATATAACTTCAAAACATTTTACTTTAAAATATTTCATTCTAAAAATTGAATAAGCCACATTTTAAAACCCAGTTCCCAAAGCAACCTATTTATTTCTGAGGCAAACTTTTGATTCAATCAGAAACGTAAGAAGATAAAGTGTTCAGATAACCACATTCACAACTGGGCAAATTACTGGGAGAGTCAGAGGAAGTGCCATTTCAAAAGATCAAAACATGGGGCCAGGAGTTTGGCCTAGTGGTAGAATACTTATCTAGCATGCACGAAGATCCAGGTTCAATTCCTTGGTACCACATACATAGAAAAAGCCAGAAATGGTGCTGTGGTTCAAGTGGTAGAGCTCTAGCCTTGAGAAAGCCCAAGGACAGTGCTCAGGTCCTGAGTTCAAGCCCTGGGACTTGCAAAAAAATCAAAACAAAAACAACCTAATGACAGAGCATCAAACTTTCTCAGTACTCAGCCAGGGACCACGATAGTGGTCAACAGGAACAAAACTCCTTGGGTGCTTGGAAGCATAAATTATATTCCATAGATACCAAGTCAGAAAAGATGGCAGTGACTACCTATAAAGGAGGACTTGAATGCATGTACCGGAACCCATGGCTGAAGTGTTGATTGTTCCTCTCACTTCAACAAAAGCCATACGGTACAGAAATCCTTTGGGGCTAAATCAATGTCACAAAGACTCATCATATGGGTTAATCCACTCGATAATTCAGGAACCAGATAATTGGAAATTCCTTTGTGAAAGTTCATATAGCTCCATGCAGTCTATGATTTGTATCCTTTGCTCTCCTTTTCCTGCACGGTGGTAGCTAGGGCAACAGCACTGATAGTTGAGGACTTAACATTTTTCTGAATAAAAGCAGTTCTGGAGTTGGTGATTGCTTGGGGTTTTCTGAGATTCTGAAGCAACCCTGCAGCCCAATTGGTCTACTATGTTGTAAATACAAACCTTGCTGCTCTTAACATCTTTTTAAAGCCATGTATGAATTGTCTGGCTCTTAGAAACACAAGTAGCAAACAACAAAGTCATGGTGGCAAACTAAGAGTGGTCTCGAGAGCTGGTCAAGAGGATGCAAAGCTAGCATAGAGGCCACACTGGGGACAAAGCCACCAGAGTAGGCCTCTAGGGCCTGCTTCCAGCACAGTCACTGGCTTTAAATTTCATTCCTACTTAGGATTTCATGCTCTGTGACTTTGTCTTAAAATCCTGAACAATTTTATCTTCGAGTTCTGTTTGTAAATGTCTTCGGATGGGACCAGAGGCTTGGGAGCTTCTGCTCACACATGGTGCTACCTCCTCAGGGGCTTCTCAGTCTCCTCCGAACCTGGTCATATGCTGAATCTAACCTGTGCCATCTTGGAGGGGGGTAAGTCCTACCTCATGGTAGAACTAAACTGGTAGGACTCCTGCATCCCTAGAGGCAGGGGCGGGGACTTGGATAATAGATCACAGTACCTGCCAGTTTGGGGTGGTGGACTTTCGAACTATCTGTCACCCTGCCTCCTGACCTGACCCTCTTTAGGGCTAGACCAGCTCAGGTGCCATTACTCCATGCCAAGTGTCTCTGTGTTCCTGTCCTGGCTCCTGGCTCTTTTTGGGTCACCGTGGCATCCCACTTTAGCTCTCCATTGGAGCTGATCTGGTTTGTTGGTATTCCTTCTCTGCTCTTTCTTTCCTTTCTGGCTCTCATGGCTGTTTCTGACAGTGTTAAGTGTATTTGCCTGGCTGCCGGGCTTTGCAAGAAGAGTCTGCCTGTGCCGGGGCCAACCGGCAGCAAACCAGGGTTCGCAGATTGGGGTTCCTGAAATAGGGGACAAGGACTAGGAAGAAAAAGAAGAGAGACAGACACACCGGGTCCGGGATGTCCGCAGTCCAGGCAAAGACTGCCGAGACTGCCGGGTTTATTTTCCACTCCCCCTTCTTCCCTCCTCCTGACCCAGGGAACCTCCAGGTGTTACATTCATATGGTAATTCTCAGGTCATTTACATAGAATAGGGCCAGAAAGCAATAAGACAATAAAGCCATCCTCTGATGCAAGTCAAGGTACAGTTTGATTCCACTCTGGCTCCCAACATGTCCCCCGTTTTTTATTTTAAAAGAAACACAAGTGCAATTTTTACTCTTTTCTATACCCCTAATTTATCCTGTCACATTTTCCAAAAATGACTTTGGTCCCTTGGTCCAACGGGGATTTGATGGGCGGAGATTCAACTTCCGTGACTTCTTCAAGCTGACTCAGGGGCGCCGTCTCCACGCTTGACCAGGGACCTTAAGAAGCCCAGCCTGTTTTATCAAGGGGTTGCAAGGATTAGACACCAGGAACAACAATCTACTCCAAACTAGAGATCATACTTGACATTCAACAACTGCACAAACCATCCTTGGCCACAACAGCGCAGCCTACCTAGCACCCATTTGCAAAGGCTTTTTCTTGATTGTCTGGGGAACTAAATTTCTGCAACCTTAACAATGCTTCAGTTGTCAGATCTAAACAGATTAATAGAGACACAAGCCTCAGATCCACAAACTTTTCCTGAATTTGTGGCTGGTGTCAAAAATAAAAAATAAAAATTTTACTCAATTAGGACTTTAAACTACCCGCTATCACAGAAGATTGACAAGTTCCTGCCCAGTTATGAAAGGCACGGGCATTAGTAAGGCATGCTTACAAACTATTCTATGACCTCCCGGCTCTGATTAATTTGATTGGCCAAGCACAAGTGACTAAGATCTGACACCATCTCTGCCATCCAAGCAGAGGCTTTCGTGTCCCAGTAGTGTCTCTCCACACAGGGATAAACATGCCATTGGCATTTCACTTTGTTGGTTGCTGTACTTGAACTCGGGGCCTGGGTACTGTCTCTCAGCTCTCCAGCTCAAGGCTAGCACCCTACCACTATGAGTCCCGAGCTTGGTGCTTGAGTGCTTCCCCCCAGCTTTTCAGCTCAGAGCTAGCACTCTGCCACTTCAAGCTCCAAAACAACTCTGTCCTAGCATCCTGCTGACAGATTAGACACCATAGTCTCACAGGGACTTTGCTTTGCCCGGGCAGGCTCAAAGCTGTGGCTTTCAGATCAATGAGTCCTACAAAAGGCCACGTTACTCCCAATTAAAGCAACAAGGTGGTCAACACAGAAATAGTCTCTAAGCATGAGCTTACCTAGAACCTGGTAAAAGCCAAAGTTACATCTGAATAAGGATTGCTGTCCTTCTCCATGGGCTAGCTGGAAGTTGCTATAAGGTAACTTACAAGAGCAAGCTGAAATAGCAATTAAGCAATTACTTTGGTAGTCCTAATTTTCCTTTTTTCTCTTTCTTTAAACATTTAAGACAACTTCACTTTCAAATATTGTTTAGAAACCCATTTCCAATGTTCTTAATAACTTTTACTGATACTGGCTTAAACAATTAACACCTTAGCCTTTATTTGCAATTGAAAAACCTTTAAGGGCACAAAGAACTCCTTCTGCCTTCAGGCCCCCTAAGGCTCAAGGCACTCCTCTTGCCTTTTAGAAAAAAGGGCTCTTTTGCAGTTTAGATTACTGTCTAGAACTCCAACAACAGTTTAAACTCAAATAACAGTTTTTCCCTAATTCAAGAACTATAGACATCAGTGCACCAAAAGTCTAAGTCTGGACTTAGTTTCCTCTCCTTTTTTAAAATACACCCAATAGCATGGAGATAAACCTTTAAACATTCCTTTAAAATACTAATCACATTATCCACATTTTACCATCAGATTTCTAGTGTCAGTTTGCAAGAAAGGACAGGCAAAATTTCTGACGTTAATGAACAATTTTACATTTAAATCTCTAATACATGTTTCCAAACTTTAACTTAAAGTAATAAATCCCAAATTCCCTAACACCTCTGTGCTGAACAGGATACAATGTTTACAATGTAAACAGCTGTATGTATTGCAATACCAGATTTTTTAAAATGCAGATTTCAGGATCTTTAGAAAAATACTTTTTACCAGTTTTTCTTTAAAACAATGCAATAATACTTTTAAGACATAGGAAACATTCAAGCATAATAATTTTCTTGAAGTTTAGACTTAGATTTACCCAATTGCCTTTGTTTGAAATGAGCTCAACCATTGTTTTATACAGCATGCTGACAATTTAACCTTGAACATGTTCACTCACTCATTCACACACATTCATACTCAAAGATCATAAAGCGCGCAAAATTAATATCGGCTGTTCGTTTTCCGGAAGTTTGTGTCAAGAGAGTTTTGCCAATTTTACTCTTACAGGTGAGAACCAGGTTCGAAACAAAACTTTTTGCAAGGCAACTTAGCTGGAATTTATTTTTCCAGGGCTTGTCACAACTGCAGACATGGGGGAGCGGCCATGCTAGGCCCAGAAATGTTCAAATAAATAACAAGGATGTGTGCTTGAGTACGCACAAAAAAACCATAAGGATCCATATTAGAAATGGTACCAATTTTAAAGACAAAACTGGACAAGAAAAAATATGTAACACGAACAAGACAGAGAAACGGAGACTTTTAAATAATCAGACATTGACATATAACAAGAAAATTGGACTCAATCAGATACACTTAACACAAAAAACATGAGCTCAAATGAATGTTTTCACCAAACAGTTATTTTTAGATTTAGACATGTCTTGCTGGTGGGACTCTCAGGTATGCCTTGTTATCGACAAGAAACTCAGAAGGGGAGGGGGTTCAAGGCGTCCCTTGACCACCCAGGCCTCTGTTTTAGGCCCACAGTGCACCTTTTCAAACAAACAAACAAAAATAAAATAAAATAAAATAAAATAAAACGCAGACATACAAGGGGGTCGGCCGACTTCTACTTACCTCTGGAGGCCTTTGCTTTTCACCTGGGCATCTTTTACAAAAAAGGTTAGTAAGAAGAGGGCTGGTAAAGACAAAATAATGTCACATATTAAATTGTGTAGAGTCAATAAATATGTTAAAAGGTCCCTACATAATAGTAAAAGGAGGAGAAACACAGCTCATATGAATGTGTGGAACAAGTGGATCAGTAGCAGTCCCGATTGACATGCACAAATAACTCAGGTCCTTCCCACGTCGCAGGATGCACCACTGGAGGGTTGGGGGTGTAGGCCCAGTGAGTCGCTGCTTGGATGGCCACTGTCACTCTCCACGATCCGAACGCAGCGTTCAGGCAGCCAGCGGGCGTCATTTTCTCCTTGTGAAAAAACACATACATGCCCTCGACCCCAGGTTAGAACAGGATCGGGTCCATGCCAAGCACAAGTTAGGGGATCCTTCCATTTTACTAAGGCAAAAGGACGCTGCGCTCTTTTTTCCCAGAATCGCTGAGCAGCAGATAAATTATTTGAATCCAAATTCAAAAAATTTAAAACAAATAAAGCATGATTAAGTATATTCACAGGGGTAGCGGAATATGACTCTCCTTTCTGTATTTTAGCAATTTGATGTTTTAATAATCCATTAGCTCTCTCCACGATGCCTTGACCTTGAGGATTGTAAGGAATGCCTGTAATATGAGTGATATTATAGGAATGGCAGAAGGATTGAAATGCTCGGCTTGCATAGCCAGGGCCATTATCTGTTTTTATTTGCGAGGGAATCCCCATCTCAGCAAAGCATCGAATGCAGTGAGAGATACAATGTTTAGTGGCTTCCCCAGCAAGGGGGGTGGCCAAGATAAAATTAGAATAAGTATCTACAGTAACATGAACATATTTTAATCTGCCAAATGATGGAACATGTGTGACATCCATCTGCCAAATGTGATTAGAAAGCAGTCCTCGTGGATTTATGCCTAAATGGGGGGCTGGTGAAAAAGGGACACAGTTGGAGCAAGTCTTAACTATTTGTCGTGCTGCTTCTCTAGATAATTTAAACTGTCGGCGCAAGGCTCGACTGTTTTGATGATGGATGGCATGTGACTGCTTAGCAAGTTCAACCTGAGTTAAGTAAACTCTGGTGGCGGAGTCAGTAACTGCATTGCCCTCACTTAAAGGGCCAGGAAGATTAGTGTGAGCTCGAACAAAGCCAAAAAAACAGGGGTGGTTGCGAGAACAAAGCAAAGTTTGTACTTGGTGAAATTGGGTCTGAATATTGGAGTTAGTAGTTCCAATAAAGGGAACAGTTTCTATGACTTGAAGAGCACGAATTACATATTGACTGTCTGAGTATAAGTTAAAGGGCTCGTCTTGTAACAGGACGAGTGCTTGTAAAACAGGCTCTAATTCCACCTCTTGGGCGGAGGAAAAACCCGTAACCCAAGATTGAGTTTTCCCATTAATGGTCAAAGCAGCCGTTCCATTAGAGGATCCATCTGTAAATACCAAAGCAGCAGAAGATAAAGGCGAGGCCTGTACTATGGAAGGAAATAGAAACGTATGACATGCAGCAAATTGGAGAAGTTTGTTAGACGGGTAGTGATGCAAAATTTTCCCCGTATAATTGGCCCAAGCAATGGCCCAAGAATCGCAATGGGCGAATAGCCAATCTTGTTGTTGTAGATTATATGGGACACAGATAAAATGAGGTTCCTGACCTAAATATTTACGGGAATCCACTCGGCACATATGTATCAGATTAGCTACCAATTCGTAGTAGGGGGTCAGCACTTTGCCGGGTGTTGATGGTAGATAAAGCCATAAAAGTGGGCCATCCTGCCACAATACAGCAGTTGGGGAGTGAGAAGTAGCTAAAATGTAAACTCCCCATGGTTTAGAATAGTCACAATAGGTCACTTGTTGCTGGGAAATTGCCTTTTCTACAATTTGGATGGCCCTCCTGGCGTCAGGATTTAATTCGCGCAAGGATGTAGGGTTGGTATCTCCTTTTAAGAGATCAAAAGGGGTTTTAACTCTCCTGTGGAGAGCTTTAGATAAGGCCGAAGCCAATTTATATCTCCTAAGAATTGCTGAAAATCATGAAGAGTTCTTAAGTGTGAAGTTTTTAATTGTATTTTTTGGCTTTTAAAATAGTGTGGGCCTAATATATGGCCTAGATATGTAAAAGGGGGGTGTTCCTGAACCTTTTCAGCTGCTATTATAAGGCCAAAGAGGCTCAGATCTTGCTTTAGTTGTCCAAAGGCTTGTCGTACGACGGTAGGGTCAGAACAAGCCAACAAGATGTCATCCATATAATGAACAATATAAACAGAAGAAAATTTTTCACGAGTGGAAGAAATGGCTCTAGCTACAAAACTTTGACATAAGGTTGGGCTATTTGCCATGCCCTGTGGGAGCACAAGCCAGTGATATCGCTTCATGGGTTCTTTAAAATTAACAGAGGGGACGCTGAAGGCAAAGCGCTTACAATCTTGAGGCGCCAGGGGTATAGTATAGATACAATCCTTCAAATCTATAATAATCTTATAAGTATCCTTTGGGATTGCCATGGGTGAAGGCAAGCCAGGCTGTAGGGCCCCCATCAGTTCCATAGTGGCGTTGACTTTTCTCAAATCCTGTAACAGCCTCCATTTACCTGATTTTTTCTTTATATCAAAAATTGGAGAATTCCATGGAGAGTTAGAAGGGGCCACATGTCCCAAGTCCAGCTGTTCCTGTACCAGCTGCTGTACTGCAATGATCTTTTCTAGTGAAAGAGGCCACTGTTCGACCCATACCGGTTGTTCCGAGAGCCAATTTATGGGATCAGCATGAGGGGCAGGACAAACTACAGCCCCCGTTAGAGAATACCCTAATCCTTGTCTCGTAGGGTGAGACTGGGGTTGGAGTGGCTCTAGCTCCCCCTGTGCTGCTCGGCCTAGTCCCCTAAAGGGGAGGAGGCCTTGATCAAGTAACTGCTTAGTGACCGCAGCACTAGGACTAAACATATACACTCCCATTTTTTCCATGATATCACGACCCCATAAATTAATTGGCAGATGATCCAAGACAAATGGCTGAAAATGACCAGAGTGCCCTTCCTCATCTCTCCAAACAAGGATCGCACTGCTCTGCTGTGGGTCAGTTGCTTGCCCAACCCCCTGTAGGGAAGTCATAGAGGTTGTCAGGGGCCATTGGGCTGGCCAATGTTTTTTAGATATCACAGACACATCTGCTCCAGTGTCTAATATTCCTTTAAAGGGCTTTTCTTGTATAAATATAGTCATCTCAGGCCTCTCTTGTTTTATGCTTTGTACCCAACAGATATCAGAAGATCTAAATCCTCTCTGTCCACATGGGGAATTAGCAGTATCCCCGGGAGGTAAAGGCACAAGTATTAATTGTGCTAATTTTTGACCGGCTGGGATCGATACCACGTGTTTCGGGGCAGAGGCCATAACTTTGATTTCTCCAGTAAAATCCTGGTCAATTTTGCCAGGTGTAATCTGTATCCCTTTAAGGGCTGAGCTACTTCACCCTAACAGCAATCCAGCCACTCCCGGGGGAAGGGGGCCGAAGACCCCCGTGGGGAGAGCTTGTGTCCCCATCTCTGGGGTCAATACTGAGCAGGTGGAGGAACAGAGGTCCAATCCTTCACTGCCTGGGGTGGCACGGAGGAGGCCGGAGACTGATCTTGGGGGGTTGTTAGAAGATGCACTTGTGGCCGAGAAGAGGGAGGGACTGCCCCATGGTTTTGCGGGGCCAGGGGCTGGCCCCTTCTCCAGTTTCCCAAATACGGGCGGCCATTGCGATTTGTTGCTGACTTGCAATCTTTAGCCCAGTGCTTCCCTTTACCACAGCGTGGACATGTGCCAGGTGATTTTTCTCTCTTTTGCCTGGCCTGGCGTGGGCATTGCGTCATCCAATGTCCTATTTGTCCACAAGAAAAGCAACGCCCTGGGGGTCTAGCATCCCGAGAATGCCGCTGACCTCTATATTTTAGAAACTCAGTAACAGTCTTTCCTTGAGGAGCGGCGGCTAAAGTAAGGCCTTGTACATGGGAGGGTCCAATATCAGCACACAGTGAAATAAAGTCCGTGATTCCTCCCTTATTCCTATGGGGTCTGATAGCCGCCTGACAGGCAGCGTTGGCATTTTCATAGGCTATGTGTCTAACTATACTCTTCCTTGCATTCTCATCTTGTACTAGGCAGTCTGCAGTCTCCATTAATCGAGACAAAAATTCTAGATAAGGTTCATTCAGTCCCTGTTTAACTTCTACTAGATTTTTTGTACGATTGGAATTGCGTAACTTTTTCCAAGCCTCTCTCGCCGCAGCATTTATTTGTAAATAGGCCTCCTTTGCATAACCCAATTGATCTTCGGTGTTTTTATAGGTTCCCTCTCCTAACAACAGATCAAAAGTGTAAGGCAGGTTCTTAGACCTATTTGTTTCAATTTTAGCCCGACACTGTACAGTGAACTCTGTCTCCCATAATAAGTACTCTCCTGCACTAAGGCATGCTCTGGCAAGCCGCTTCCAGTCATTTGGGCATGCAATACCAGCACATGCGGCCTCCAATATTACTTGAGTAAAAGGGGCAGTTGGCCCATATTAGGAGCAGGCATTTTTTAAATCCTGTAATAGTTTAACAGGAACAGGTTGATGGTATACTTGTTCATCATGATCAACTAAACTAGGGAAGCATCGAGGCCCTGAAATATCTTCCCTCTCTCTAGCAGCCTGAGTCAGGTTTAATTGCGATGCACTGTGCCTGGTTGTAGTGCCTGTTAAAAGGGACTTGTTGCTAGGGCCTTTAGGCTTGCCTAAAGGTTGAAAAAGGGATTGAGGCCGTAAGGCTGCAGCCGGAGGTGGTGGGTGTGAGGGGTAAGGTTTAGAATCAGACACCATAGTGGCCTGAGGGTCATATTTCTTTCCTACTTCTGGGGGGGCTCTCTGCTCTATCCCCATTTTCGATAGAAGATGTAGCATTTCTTCTAACTTCTTCTCTATCGTAGCCACCCGGCCCTCCATTGACTCATCATAACTTTCCTCCTTGATATTCAAACCTGAATTCTGATACTCAATATCTACTGGTTGTTGTTCCCTTTTCAAGATCTCACTTAGACTCTCTTGGGCTGCGGCATATGGCTCAGCCTCAGGTTTTTCAGAAGGGTCCTTTAACTCATAAAGTTCCCTTAATTCAAGATTAAGTTCAGCATTCTCATGTAGAGGATCTATGCATTCACTTACTAAATTCCATACAGTAGTAGCCTCTACTGGGGTCTTTTCGGGGCCATATACATTATAATAATCTTGAATTCTTTTTCCTATCCGCTGCCAGGCTTTTTGGAATTCCTCCTCTATAGACCTCGGGCATGCCTCCTCGACAAACTGTAGGAAGCTCTGAAGCACCCCTTTTTCCGCCCACGTTCCGTGGGCTTCAGGTAGGCCTGTTAAGATCGGTAGATATAACCTATGGCTATTAACTTGACCCATAATTTTTACTCCTGACTATACTCTCTCTTAAGATCCTCTCTTAATAGTCCTACGATGTGTTACTCACCACAGGGAGGGGTCCTTCACCTTCGTCCCAGATTTTCAGGGTCCCTGTTCGGGCGCCAGATGCCGGGGCCAACCGGCAGCAAACCAGGGTTCGCAGATTGGGGTTCCTGAAATAGGGGACAAGGACTAGGAAGAAAAAGAAGAGAGACAGACACACCGGGTCCGGGATGTCCGCAGTCCAGGCAAAGACTGCCGAGACTGCCGCGTTTATTTTCCACTCCCCCTTCTTCCCTCCTCCTCTCCCAGGGAACCTCCAGGTGTTACATTCATATGGTAATTCTCAGGTCATTTACATAGAATAGGGCCAGAAAGCAATAAGACAATAAAGCCATCGTCTGATGCAAGTCAAGGTACAGTTTGATTCCACTCTGGCTCCCAACATGCCTGCATTCACTAGCCTTCTAATAAAGACTCCCAATTCGACCTCTCAAAAACATGGCTTCTCTCTTTCCTTGCTGTACAGCAATATCAGAAGGGTCGGGGTGACATGGGGAGGTGACCTTCTGTTTGCTATTAGGTCTTGCAGAGAAGGTCAGAGTTGGACACTTTCCTCTTTGCATCTCAGGTTGAGAATAATATGCAACTATCAACTGGGGCTGGTGGCTCCATGGCTTATTTGGTGCAGCGAGCCTCCTGCCCACCCTGCTTTCCAAGCATGGAGATTGTGGTCTTTAGGTAGTATCCATCCACCTGGTTTGTGGCTAAAGGTCATGTGAAAGGGAGTTGTCTTTCCCGTCTTCATTCAGAAAGGATTACAGCTGGAGGAGAGGGAATGGCTGCTGGCAGGTGATAGCTAGCTAGTGTGGAGTTGTGAGAAGTTCCCTCTCTCACCCTGGCTCTGTGAGGCACCGAGTTTGTCTAGTAAGCATTCCATTTGCTAAGGCAGGACATTGAATTTCAAATATTGACTTATCTTTCGTTTGGATATATTGGAGTATATCCAGCTTTATTAAATAGTAACATCTAAGAGGTTTGTTAGGTGTGAGACTGAAGAAGAAATCAAAAGGTGGATACTACATGGTCTGCCTGATTCTGTTTAGAAAGAGAAACAGGTATGTCCAGTTTCAAAAGACAAATCATGTGAAGTAAGTACTCTGATAGTTTCCCCCATTCTCTATGGTCATCCATCCATTGAAATAAGGAAAGTAAGTGCACTCTTCTCAGCCTTGTATTCCTAGACACGTAGAAAGAGTAAGCCATTGCACATGGTGATTGAATTTAATTCCGCTTTTAAGCTGAAGGGTCTAGTAATGCTGTAAAATCATTTTCTAACCGAACTGTTGAGGGAAATCAGAAATAAAACTCCTTGCTGTCAGTAAGTGTTTTCTTTATCTTTAAAATCATGCACTGGGATGACTGGGCCTCCTGGCTCATGCCTCTAATCCTAGCTACTCAGGAGGCTGAGGTTAGAGGACAGTGATCTAAAGCCAGCCCTAGTAAGAAAGTCCATGAAACTTCTGTCCCAATTAATCACCAGAAAACTAGACATGGAGCTGTGGTTCAAAGTGTTAGGCCACTAGCCTTAGGCAAAAAAGTTCAGAGACAGTGCCCAGGCCTTGTAATCAAACCCCATGATTGACCCCCAAAAAACAAAACAAAAAACCAAAAAGAAACCAAAATAAAAAACAACACTTACACTTGGGGTGATCTGTCAGCCCTCTACCTAGATAGCTTCTAGCAATTTGGCATTGTGAAGAGGCAATAGAATAATGGGTACATTCACTAAGCTTCATTATTTATAAATAAGTAGCATTTGTTGCTTTTTTTGTCACTTGTCACTTGTCACATATCTCTGCCCATTAAGATAGTGACTCCATACATAAACTTTACTAGAGTTTCTCTAATAGGACTCATATCCAGGTTTTTTTTGCATAGTGCATTAGAAATTCTTCACGTTGTTGGTGATTTCATATCAGAAGCTCATCTCCACCCCACCCCACCCCCACACACATGTGCCTCAAAAGTAGTGGCTCCTGGAAACCCCTATTGAAATTTTGAGTGAAATTGAATTAGATATAGAAAAAAGACAGGTTCATTATGCTATCAACCCATTAGGACAGTCTGCTTTTACAATTATTTTTATATTATTTAAGCCCTGTAATAAAATGCTGAGATTTTATGTATAGGTTCATTTTGTTTTAATCTATGTGGGTGGTTCACATCACTGAATTTAACTGTTGGATGAGACATACTAAATCTGTGTTGTCCAGTATAATAGTCACCTATGACCATCTAAATTTAAATTGAGATTAAATAGCATAATGTATTTCCAGTTCTAATTAGTTATTACTATTTTTTCATTTAAAATCTTTCAACATAAATATATGTTTATATTCTTATATATATTTCTAAGCATGTAATCAAATCTTCCCCAGGTATTAGGAATATATTTGGATAACTTTAAGGTAGGAAGAACATCTTAGATGAGTTAGAAACTCAGAAGCCATAAATACCAGATTTTGTGACCTACAATTTTTATACACTGATTATTCTTTTTAAAAAGATACTTAGAGAGTACTCAAGATATGCTAATAGAAATAGACAATGATTGGAGTCAGCTGGCAATCTTTGTACTTTGGGAATTTTCAATCATGAAAGTTGAGTCTTAGAACTGAAGCCAGCGAGTATGGAAATTTTAGGGGAGGTGAGAAGATGGACAGCTTGGTGCTGGTCTGTCATGGTAGCTGCTTGAAAGGCTGAAGCAGGAGGATCCTATGCTCAAGGCTACCCTGGGTTACCTAGCAAGACAGTCTCTGAAACAAACAAAAAGCATGAAGGGCTAAAGGTGTATCTTAGTGTTAAAGTGCTTGAATTTCTATGTTTAATCCCCAGTCCAAACAAAAAAGTACGAAAGAAGACAGGAAATTAGGAAAGGGAGGGGAGGGGAAAGGGAGAAGGAAGAGAAGGGTTGAAATGGCCCTCATTCCACATCCTCTGGAGAACTGTAGTTGGAGCAATTCAAGTTTGGATGGCTGAAGAGGGCAGTAAAATCGGAAAGGATGCAGATATATCTCTATGAACTTTATCTTAAATCAGTGAATGATTTGAGAGGGGGAAAATGGCACATTCCTTCTTTCAAAGAACACCGATCTACCTAGTGTGACGGAAGCACCTGTGTGTGGCTGTGTGACAGTGAAAAGGGCGAGTCTCTGCAATTCCTTTTCCAGCCAGGCCATCAGATAGATAGCTCATGTCTTAAACTTGATGTTGGTTTCAGCCAGTCTCCAAAGTGTAAGACAACAACTTGAGACCATCTTCTGTCCTGAAGATGGTCTTTCTGGGGCCCTGGGATCATCCATTACTTGTGTCAGAGAAGCAAAACACAGTGCTTTAAATCAGATTTAACTGTCTTCCTACTGTCCTGTTAATAAGCCTAATGACAGAAACTTGATAGCACCACAGTGCACATTAATCAGTGTAATTAGTCCTTCCATTCTTAATTATAACCTCCTTTGGTACCTAGAGAATTTGCCTGTCACAGTGATGGTATTAGCACTACAGTTAGAGCATTCTGAAATGTGTATCTAAAAAAAATTCACCCACCTTACTTAAATATTGTACAGTACATCTTGTAGATAACAGTCCCCTCCACTAGAGGTCTCCAGCTCCCTGGCATTACCTGAATCTAATGTCCATGGCATATGCTAAATTGATGCTGTCCAGCTCAAAAGCTACTTAAATTTTAGTTAAGATTAATCTTAAAATTTTAGCTCCTCAGTTGCTCTAACCACACTGTGCGGGTTCAATAGATACACATATACATAGGTAGTGGCTCTCAGATTGGATATTTTCATCACTGCCAAAAGGCTGGAGTGGTCATGCCACTGAACTACATCCTCTAAATTTAATTCATAATTATAGAAATGGTATTTCAGGATCACAGTGTTGAAAGGATCAAGAGACCGCACCTCTTCAGTTCTGTGTTTAAGTTCTCTCTTCATCCAGGTGTGTGCTATGGTTGATGAGAATGTTCTTCAAGATAACACCCAACTTAGTCTCTTCTCAGAATCAGCATGTTTTATCATTCTATTGTAAGAATGCATATATCTCATGTCATTTTCCTCTTATTGAGAAAACTGGACGTGGCAAATTGTAAGAAAGAGATGTGGAAAAAAGAACAAAGAAATTAGGCCTTGACCTTTACCACTGTGTCCTGGACTTCTCTAGATCTGCATTTGTGTGTGTGTGTGTGTGTGTGTGTGTGTGCGCGCGCGCACACACACACACACACACACACACACACAGATCCTAAAGCTTGAACTCAGGGCCTGGGCACTGTCTCTGCTTGATCCATAGCTCCACATCTAGGTTTTGGTGGTTCATTGGGGATATCACTGTTCACAGACTTTCCTTCCCAGGCTGGCTTTGAACCTGTAATCCTCACATCTCAGGAGACAGAGATCCGAGGGTGATAGGCAGAAACCACCAGCTCCTGGCTTTAGTGAGTAATTCTTATAAGTAAAACCCACCTCTTGCTCTTGCAAGATGTAATTTCTTTTTATTTTATTTTATTTTATTTTTTTTGCCAGTCCTGGGCCTGAGCTCAGGGCCTGAGCACTGTCCTTAGGCTTTCTCAAGGCTAGAGCTCTACCACTTGGGTCTCAGCACCACTTATGGCTTTTTTTGCTATGTATGTGGTACTGAGGAATCATGCATGCTAGGCAAGCACTCTACCACTAGGCCAAACTCCTGGCCCCATAAGATGTAATTTCAACAATCCTGTCAGCAACTTTTGTCTCCTGACAACATGAATTCCAAAGCTACAGAAAATGTGGTACCAGAATGATTGTGGTAAATAGAATTGGCTAAGGAAGAAAGACCAATATATTAGAAGACAAATGCTATTTTTACTATAAATATAATTTAATTTTATTTTATCGTCCCATAGGAGGATGTAATATTAATCATATTCTTTGTTTCTAAAATGTCACAAGTAGAACATTATTTAGGTGAAAATGTTCAAAATACTATGGCTTAATTCTGAGGACTCCCATTATAGACATACTTCAGTTTAGTGGTCATTGAAAAATAAAGGAAAAATGGCCTTTCCCAAGTGGATAGCTTTTCATAGAGTATAGACCTGAACACTATTCTCTGTTCTATTCATTCACGTTTGGAACAACTGAGGTTTTAAAATTATTATTTCAAAGAAAAAGATGTTTTTTCTCAGTCCTATGCGACATCTTTTCTCAAACTGTGCACGAGAATGTTTTTGTGCCTGAAGTTTCACTTGCAGGGAGCAATCACTCTCGGGTATGGGGCCAAATTCTCTGCCATTCACATATAGTTTGTAGCTTCCCATGGCTATAATTCATACTAGGTTTAATAGGTGAGACATAATCATAAAATTGACTGTAGGGGGAAAAGCAGTTTTGTAGAGGAGGAAGCAGCTGATTCAAATTGAACTGATGGCCAGGAGTTTCTGTTGTCCCCAAAGGGTGTTTTGTTAGAAAAAAAAATGTTTTTTTTTAAAGAAAAACAACTTTTCTATCAAACTCCACCTGAATTCTTTCAACTACAATGATGCAAAGAAAATACACAGTAATGATGAGCAGGAACATTATCTATTAATATGTTAATGAAGCAGATTTGCTAATGGTGAAAGACCTGAATTTTAATAAAATTTTAAGAGCTTCTTGATTACGTGTTTGTTAGTCGATATGATCATTTAAAATTATCTCGAGGTGGCTTTACGTGGAATAAAACCTACATTAGAAGTGTATTCTAAACGGGCCTTAATGAAGCGGGTGAGGATGGCATCTGGAACATAAATACTGTCAGCCAGAAATTTACTTCAAAAGAAATGTAAACTAGTTAGCAGGAAACATGCTATCATACCTGCCAGTAACAGCTTTCAATGCAGGGAATTTATTTGTACATTTACTTGCTAATTTTTTCAAAACATTTTTGCTTATGAAAATAATGTTCGATTGAATTAATGGATACTGCCTTTCAATATTGAAAAAGTTATTTTTCATTAAAAAAATCCCTCTAGTGTCCCTCTGTTTTGACAACAACCCATATTTAGATGAAAGCTGTTTTATCCTTCTAACCCCAGAAATCTTTTGAGAAAGACAGAAGGAATCACTAAAATTCCAACTCAACCAGTATAGAAACCTCAATGGCAAGTCTCAGTGAATAGAAGAGATTGTGTTAGGTTTGCTTACAATCATTTTAGCATCAAAGTGGCTGACAACCCCTTTTCTGCCCTCTACAGTGTGGTTACAAAGCACTTGGCTTCTTTTTCCATATTAGACCTATGAAAGTCTAATTAGAAGTTGAACCTAGATTGCCATGCTGAAGCTCCTAAGCAAGCAAACCCAGAGGAAGCAGAATGGAGAGACTCAGGTTTAAGTGGCCAAGCTGAGAATCCAGAAAGCCTGGAAGAAGAGCTGAGGTGAAGATTCCAAGGCATTGTTGGTGCACAGTGGATTTCATTGTATTGTGGCTTTGTGTTCTGGGTTTAGGTGGATCTATGTTTTTTTCCATTATGTACCACGTAGTTACTACAGTGTAGGGAGGGAGGAGCTGATTCTAGAAACAATGTAATAGCAGTCAGGATGCTATAAGACTCTATGTTTCTTGGGCTATCGGTGAAGGGAAGGGAAGGAGGCAGGTGAGTTGAGCAGGAGGACGAGCAGGGACCCCTAGTTCTGTCCCAGTACTCAGGTGTTTGAGGAGAGTCTGCAAAGGAGAGGTTAGAACTGCAAATCACTTTGGAAGGCATTTCCTGCTTCTTGAGCAGTCTCTTTCATAAGCTCAGCATGTTATTCATCAAGTTTCTTCACTTCCCAAGTGTTTAATACCGTTTGATGGTCTTGATAAAACAGTACCATGGTGGTTACTAGAAGTTACAAGGAGCAGTGCCTAAAATCCCTGACAATAGGTCTTATGAGGTTCTTTTTTTTTTTTAAGGTGGATGGGAAACAATTGGGTATCAGTAATTGGCAGTGTGAATGGGTTCTAATAGGGCCCTTGGTGCATTTCTTTAGTAACATGCTGCCCTCTAGGGGTGGAAGCAAACAGTGTGGCAGAGGATTTCTGAAAAGGTGGGAAAGAGGCATCCTTGGACAGAAGAAAGTATTTTCCCCAGACTTGTTTGCTTATTTATAAAAAATGGTTCAATAGTTATTTGTTCAAGTAATCATTGTTTCATAGAAAGGATCCACTATTCTCTTTGCCTTGTTTTGTTCTTTTGTCCGTCGTGGGACTTGAACTCAGGGTCTGGGCGCTGTCCTTGAGTTTTGGTGGTGGTTGTTTGATTATTTTTTGTTTTTGTTTTTGTCAGTTGTAGGGTTTGAATTCATGGCTGAGGCATGGTTGCTTAATGCTGCCACTCTACCACAGTACCACTTCCAGTTTTCTGGTGGTTTATTGGAGATAAGAGTCTCAGACTTGGGCCGGGAGTTTGGCCTAGTGGTTAAAGTGCTTGCCTAGCATACGCGAAGACCCGGGTTCGATTCCTTGGTACCACATACATACAAAAAAGCTGGAAGTGGTGCTGAGGCTCAAGTGGTAGAGCTCTAGCCTTGAGAAAGTCCAAGGACGGTGCTCAGGCCCTGAGCTCAAGCCCAGGACTGGCAAAAAAAAAAAAAAAAAAAAAAAGAGTCTCAGACTTTCCTGTTCAGGTTGGCTTTGAACCATGTTCCTCAGATCTCAGCCTCCTGAATAACTATTACAGACATGCGGCACTAGTGCCTGGAACATCTACTATTCTTAATGTATCAATATATCAATATATTCTTTCTTCTTTGCTGCTCTCTGTCTCTGTCTTGCAGTCTCTCTCTCTTGATGTCTTTTATTATTATTATTATTGTAGGGAAAATATATAGAGGCGTTACATTTGCATTCGTCAGGTAGTGGGTGCATTATTTCTCACACATTGGTACCCCTTCTCATGTTTTGGTTCCCATTTCCCCCCACCACCCCCTTCCAATTATCTGGTTTTCCCCCATTCCCTTTCCTATTTCAAATAAACAAAAAATGTATATACAATATATCAGGTAACAAAGTCAGATACAGTAACACATGAGGTTAACCATAAGTGGAAAAAAAGAGAAGAAAAATAACAGTACATCAAAAACAATAATCACACACGATTAAACTCTTGTTTCTATAGCTTAGAGTTCATTTCATTTAGTCTCATCCTGTATGACCTTATGTACCTAGGTTTTGAGCTATTGTAATCCTCTGCTAAGAGAACCCTAGATGTGTACTAATTATTACAAATGAGGGAAAGCATTGTGCCTATGTTCCTTTGAGTCTGACTTACTTCACTTAATATGAGTTTTCCCGTCTTTCCATTTCCTTACGAAATGAGGCAATTTCATTCTTTCTGATGGCAGCATAGAATTCCATTGTCTATAAGTACATCTTGTTGATCCATTCATCTTCTGAAGGGCATCTGGGTTGGTTCTACATCTTCTCTATGGTAAATGAATGTTGCATTGGCTTTAGTATGTCCTTATTTCTGGGCATTTGGGTAAATGCCGTCTGTCTGTCTCTGTCTGTCTGTCTGTCTGTCTTTGCCAGTCCTGGCATGGATTCTGTCTTGGAGCTTTTTTGTGCTCAAGGCTACTACTCTACCACTTGAGCCATATCTCCACTTCTGGCTCTTTTAGTGGTCAATTGAAAATAAGAGTCTCACAGACTTTCCTGCCCAGCTAGTTCCTAATTAGTTAGGATTATACGTGTGAGTCAACACCATCTGGCTTCTTTTTGTCTTCTTAAGGTCTGCCAAATAAGACTCAGGATATTGTAGAGTGCTTGCCCTGTTTGTATAGCTCCTAGTTTGATCCCCAGTATCACAGAAACAAGTCAACCAATAAAACAACCAAAGAATTGATTACAAGGTGGAGTAGGGACTGAGTAACAGTGTACAGACATTTCATAAAGCCAGTACCCTCAGCTGTTACAACAGCAACAACAGTTATAACAGTTTTCCCTCCCTCCTCTCTCTTCCTTTCTTTTTTCCTCCCTCCCTCCCTCCCTTCCTTCCTTCCTCCCTTCCTTCCTTCCTTCCTTCCTTCCTTCCTTCCTTTCTCCCTCCTTCCCTTTCTCCCTCCCTCCGTCCCTCCCTCCCTTTGTACCAATATTTGAATGCTGAATTCTTGAACCATGCCTCCAGACAAGCCTTTTGGTAGTTATTTTGGAGATGGAGTCTCAGGACTTTCCTGCCAGAAATGGCTTTGAACCGTGATCTTCTGGATCTCAGATCTTGAGTGGCTAAGATTATAGGTCTGAGTCACTGGAGCCCAGCTAACAACCTCTTAACCTTTATTAGATGGCTAGTTCCAGGAGGCTCTTCCATGTGTATGCTACATTTAACTTTTGCTTCCATTTTACAGAGATTTTTTATGTGAATAAATGGAATCAACAAAGTACTTGACATTCAATCAGGAACTAGTACATCACAATAACAAACCCTCCTCCATCCTGCATGTCGCTAGATTGATGCTTTCGAATTTGATTTGTTTTACTTGGTGCCTGAAGAAATAGGATGTACCCACAAACTCTTGAACTTGTGAACTCCTTTGCTAACACCCAGGCCAAAGTGGGTTCTATGGCTGTTTTTAGCTTTCTAGCTATTTCTATGGCTTACTGTTTTAAAAACACAAAGCCAGAAAAATGCAGGAGCAGGATTTGAACTTTATTTTCCTTATTCCAGAGCTATTATACTTTCCATTTTGCCCCTAGAAAAACAAACTGGCTATTACATAGCTTTTTTAAATGACTGGCTATTTGACTTTTTCCACCGCGTGCTTCTGTTTTTATACAAAAGTCATGATATTAGATTTTTTAAATAAATAAAAAGTTTTATAGATAAGGCATATACATAACATACATTTTCGTTATTTGGTGACACATATTCCTAACTTCCAATTTTGTTAACCCAAGCAAGAGAGAAAACCAAATATAAATATTGAATCTGTAGCAAAGACCAAGGGCTTTAGACAAATTCAAGCCCTAAAGACTCTATTCTAAGCCAGATGTCACTAATCCTAGTTACTCTGGCAACTGAGATCTGAAGATACAGATCAGGCCATTAGGAAAGTCTACAAGACTCTTGCTTTTTCTATGACACTCTTATCTCCAATTGACCACCAAGAAGCCAGAAGTAGAGCTGTAGCTCAAGTGGTATAGTGGCTGTAGCTTAAGTGGCTGGCCTTGAGGAAAAAAAGCTAAAGGTATCCAGGTCCTGAGTTCAAGCCCCAGTGCTGGTGAGCATGTGTACACACACACACACACACACACACACACACACACACACACACACCCCACATTCCTCTCTGCCCTGGTTAAATAAACAGGACAATGATACCTCTACAACTAGGTTTTTTATACACCAATAGAGTAAAGAAGAGACTCCTAGATCTTTCTAGATATTACTGTGCTTTCCCTGCACTCTTCCCTGTCTCTCCCCAGTCTCCTGTTCCCTGCCTCCCCCCAAAACAATGTCCATCATAACACAAAGGGCAAAGAAGGCTGTAAAACTTCTTTGCTGCTTCAGGTGCTGTTACTGGATAGAGTGCAAAGAGAGGACTGCAGAGCACAGGGGACAGAAGTCATTCTTAGAGAAGCAAACAGCCACCTCTGTCGCTTTACACACAGTCAACCTACATGAATAAATATATAAATAACAGCATTTCAGTCAACCTGAAAAGTACTTGCCCAATTGGTTGTGAAATGTAACAATCCAAAAATAATTTCCTAGCAGTCCCTGGCTTTTCGCAAGTCCTGGCCAATTATATTCACTTAAATCTTCCCTAGCCTCCACGTCCACTAGTTCCTGTGCTGGCTGGTTACTTACAGTTGTTGTACCGGAATTCCTAGAACCCCGAAAAGACCACCAGAGGCCACAGTCAAAGCTAAAAAGCAAGGGTCATTTATTACGAGTCTAGACTCGGACCTCCGCAAACCCGTAGCCGGGAATGCTAGGAGGTCCTGAACAAGGATTTTCCACAGCTTTTATAGGGGAATTCCATAGTTAAAATCACCTGATTGGCTGTTTGGTAACTCCAACCACTGATCACTTTAAGATTAATCAGCGCTTAGGTGTCTAACCACTGAGCATCAAGCTGGGGTTCAAGTACATGGGCCCTGAGCAAGTGGGGGGAGGGGGTCATTTCCAAAACATGGGACAATCTTGGCACAACACAGTTAGCTAAAAATGTCTTAAATTCTGCTTCATTAGATGTCCATGCACACTCTGGGTGATCCTTGTGCCCTTGCCCAGTGTGACTACTCTGGACCCCAGTGTCCACAAGGCATACACACCCATGTGGTTGCTTTTCTGGTGAGAGTTGAGTCACCAGTGATGTTCCCAGTTTCTGAAAACATCTGTTTAGTGTGGTAAAGCAGTGCTGAGAAAGTTCCAGAGAGTAGGAATCATAAAGTGTAAGAGTCCCCTTTTTTTGGATAAGAAACTGTTGGAGGAGGGAAGGAGAAAAATTCACGGGTTGCCTCAAGTTGCCTCAAAAGTGACAAGCGGCTCTTTGAATAGGAGGTGCCTGTCACACAATGGTATGGAGCTGGGTGCTGGCAGCTTACACTTGTAATCCTAGCTCCTCAGGAGGCTGAGATCTGAGGATTAGGGTTTGAAAGGAATAGGCAAGTCCCTGAGACCCTTATCTCCAATGAACCACCAGAAAACCTGAAGTAGCACTGTGGCTCAAAATGGTAGAGTGCTAGCCTTGTATGCAAAAGCTCAGGGTCAGCACCCAAGTCCTGAGTTCAAGACCCATGATCAACTAGCCCTACCTCCCCCCAAAATGTACAAATTGGTTGATGGTGGCTGTGGTGGTGGTGGTGGTGGTGGTGGTGTGTGTGTAAGACAGAAAGAGAGGAGAGAAGGAGGGGAAAAGAGAGAAAAGACAGGAAAGGCGGGAGGGAGATGAGAGAGGAGAAAGGACAGAGAAAAAGAAAGTGGGAAGGAGGGGAGAGAGAAAAAATAGTAGGGAGAAGGGAGAGAGCCACAGAGACAGAGGCACAGACCTAGCCAGAGATGTGGATCTGCCAATAGCCATGATTTCTAAGATCACTTTTCCTATACCTTAACCTAGTGTATCCTGTCAGGTCACAATGTGCCACAGGTACGCAGCCCTTCCACACCTCTTCCTTTATAGATATCTGAGGAACTTCCTTTCTAATCCAGGGGTTCCTTTAGACTTTCAAGGTTTCTGTGTTGGTGTAGTCTTGATGACTCATGAAGGAGAAGCAGGAGGATCTGTTGAAGTCCAGGCAATGTTGGTGAGACTCAATCTCAAAAACAAACAAAAAGGGCTGAGGGGCTGGCTCAAATGGTTGGGTGCTTACCTAGTATGCTCGAATCCCCAGGTTCGGTCCTCTGTTTCAAGAATCATCATCAAAATGTTAACCATAATCAAACAAATTTAAATTTTCCTCTGAAAATATGGCTTCCATTAAAGATTCAGAAAAATGAGGATGTGATATTTGTCAGCTTTATCTAATACTGAAAATAAAGAGAAACATCACAGCATTCAGGAAGTTATTTGTGGTACATAATAGAATTTCTTAAAACTCATTTGTCAACTGTAATCATCCCTACTTTCCTTGTAAATCAACAGAAAAGCAGAGCACTCAATACTGATGGGCATATTGGCTTGCTTAAGAATAAAGAAAGCCTGGTGCTTGTGGTTCATACCAGTAATCCTAGCCACTCAGGAGGCTGAGATCTGAAAATCATGGTTCAGAGCCAACCCAGGCAAGAGAGTCTGTGAGACTCTTATCTTCCAAGCAGCTGGAAGTGACTAAATGGCAGAGCAATGGCCTTGAGGGGAAAAAAAAAAAGAAAGCTCAGGGGTAGTGCCAAGGGCCTGAGTTCAAACCCCAGGAGACACCAAAAACAAAAGCCCCAGGTTCGATTCCTCAGTATCACATCCATAGAAAGACCAGAAGTGGTTCTGTAGCTCAAGTGGTAGAGCACTAGCCTTGGAGAAAGAGCCCAAGGACAGTGCTCAGGCCCTGAGTTCAAGCCCCAGGAAATGCAATAATAATAATAATAATAATAATAATAATAATAATAGAATCCTAGACTTAAAACTATAGGATAAAAATCTAAAGCTTCCAGAAGAATATCTTCATGATCTTAGGGTTAATAAAAAATTTCTTAGAGCATAAGGTTGAATAAAAAAGACATAATCAATAAATTAGACTTCACAAACATTTTAAACATGGAAAATTTAAACATGTCACTAAGAAATGTAAATGTAAGTTATGGAGATACAATATCTACAAAATCTCATTTCTGATTAAAGAGAGGATTTCAGTCTGTACTTCATAAAATACTAATTATTGAGGAACAATAAGGCAGCACTTTTTAATGCTCATAGGGTTTGAAGAGACATTTAACCAAAGAAAGTGTTGTATGGTAAATAAGCCCCTAAAATGCCTAACGTCATTAGTCAATAGCTGAATAAAAAATAAAAAGCATTATGAGACATATCACTTCCTAGAATAAAAATTTTTTAATTGGCAATTTTGATGTTATTGAGTATGAAGAAGAGCAATAACTATCATTCTCATTTTTATTTGTACCAGAAAATAGTACAGCCAATTGGGAAAACTGCATAGAGGTTTCTTTTATAATTAAATGGAGATTTATATGACCCACCAATTGCACATGTAAACATTTACCCAAGAGCATGTCTATACCATGCTTTGTTTTTGAATGTTCATAGAAGCTTTATTCATAAGAGCTAAAAACTGGTAATGACTCAAATACCTATGAACTAGTGAACTAAAAAGCAAATTGCACCACAGCAAGATAGTGGAATAATAGTCTCCAATTAAAATGGTGTAAACCACATAAATAAATCACCAAGTATTATCCTGACTGAAAGAAGTCTTACAAAAAGACTACATGTCTTGTGATTCTATTTGTATAAAATCAAGGGGGATAAAGCCCAGAAGTATAGTTACAGAAAGAAAAACAGTGATCACCAACAATGGGCACGAGGAGGGGGGAATTGATTATAAATGGCACCTTTTGGGTATCATAGAAATGGTCTACGTCTTCATTGTGGTGGTCGTTCGTGTGATTTCACATGATCAAAACTGTTAAGGCACTAATGGGGGAGCAAGCTTGCAGAAATTCTTTCTTCTGGTAACATTAGTTTTCATAGTGAGATAGAAATCTAGGGAGGAGAGGAGGCAATTGAAAAGAAATGGACTGATGTGAAATAGTTCAAGAGAAGAGAGAAAAGATCTCCAGACATGTGGACTTGTGATGGTCTGGTAAGAACAAAGACTTGTTGAAGTTCAAGTGAGACTTGCTGATGTGGCTGTTTCTCTCGCCAAGTTGTATTTCATCATTGAAGGGCTGAATGGTGGGAAGAGTTGAATTTAACAAGTTTTGTAGTTGTGCCACAAAGCACAGTGATACAAGGAGGGGTGAGGGGGCTACAGGTAGATCCAGGCAGCTGTTAAAGTGATTTCTTATAGAACCTAAGTTGGGTAAGGAGGTAAGTGATGCCATGAAGAACTGAGAGATGGTGAATTCAATGGACTGGCAACAAAAGCCTTAAAGAGCCGGATGCCAGTGACTCATGCCTATAATCCTCGCTACTCCGGAGGCTGAGAACTGAGGATCTCAGTTCAAAGCCAGCTCGAGCAAGAAAACGTTTATCTCCATTTAAACTCTTATCTCCAATTAAACAACAGCAAAGGCAAATGTGAAGCTGTGGCTCAAGCAGTAGAATGTTAACTATGAGAAAAAAAGCTCAGGTCCTGAGTTCAGACTCCAGACTAGTACAGAAGATGAAGGAGGAGGTGGAGGTGGAGGTGAAGGAGGAGGAGAAGGAGGAGCAGGAGGAGGAGGAGGAGCAGGAGGAGGAGGAGGAGGAGGGGGGGGGAGGGGGAGGAGGAAGAAGAAGAAGAAGAAGAAGAAGAAGAAGAAGAAGAAGAAGAAGAAGAAGAAGAAGAAGACAAGAACAAGAAGGAGTCTTAAAGATGTGAATAGCATTCAATAAACAATAAACAATCCTACTTAGGAATTTTTCCTTATGAGATGCTTATAGCGATGACACATGGCTGCAGTCCCAGTTTATTGGGAGCAGAGACAGGAAGATCATGAGTTTGAAGTCAGACCAGGAAAAAATCACGAGATCCTATCTCAAAAATAAGAGACTTGCTGGCATTTAGATGACTAAAGTGTAGTATATGTAGGGGAGAAATTACATGGAGTAAACCTTTTAAGCAATTAACAGGTTTTTTCCTTAAGAGTACCAAGAAGCGGACACAAGATTGTCAGTGGTGGAGTCAGAGGGGGTACAAGTGAAAAATGCAACTAGTGAGGAATATAATTTTAAAATATTCTATGTATGTATATATGTATGTATGTATGTATGTATGTGATAAAGGAAATGGAAAGTTAATCTAGAGGGAGGGAACAGATGGAGAGGGAGAATCATAGAAAGGGAGGGCCTGGCTCAAGAAGCATTGGACATTTAAAAGGACATACTAAATTATAATCCTCTAGTACAACATTTTGAAGTTGTGGGGAAAAAAAGGGCTGGGAACATAGCTCAAGTCTAGAGCACTTTTTTAGTAAGGGTGAGGCCCTGATTCAATCCCCAGTACACACACACACATACACACACACACACACACACACACACACACACACACACACACTTACACACAGTATATGCCCATATATCTGTAGGTATATTTGTGTATCTATATTATGTATGTGTACACTATGTATAAATGTTGTATACATTGTACAAATGCACAATACCTATGATAATTTTATTTCAATATTTCATATAATAGTAAAGATTATATAAGTACAAAAATTTGTCATTTGAGACTTGATTAAATGAATTATGGTTCTAAATTAAATCCATGCTTTGGAGCTGCATATTATCAATTGGGTTATGCATGAGGCTGTTCTGTCGTTTGATTTGAGAGCTAGACTGACAAATCTACTGACCTTTCATGTTATACTTGCTGACCTTTGCATTGTTCTAACATCATTCTAAACTACCTAGAATGCTAATAAAAATGCAGTTGAGTCCTTGAAGTGTTCCAGGTCTTTTTTGTATTGACCAACTGGTTGATTGATTGATTGTGTCCTGGCTTGATATAACTAAAAGATCTCAGTTCTAAGCCAGCCTAGGTAGGCAAGTCCATGAGACTCTTATCTCTAATTAACCCCCCAAAACCAACCAAACAAACAAATCCAAAAGTGGAGCTGTAAGATGGGCGTGGTGGCTCACGCCTGTAGTCCTAGCTACTCAGGAGGCTGAGATCTGAGAATCAAGGTTCAAATCCAGTCCTGGCACTAAAGAACCTGAGACTCTTATTTCCAATTAATGACTAGAAAATGGGAAGTGGGGCTGTGGCTTGGCTACTGGGGTAGGGTGGTAGCCTTGAGCTGAAGAGCTCAGGGACAACACCCATGGTTCAAGCCTCATTACCCACACACAAAAAAAGTGGAGCTGTGGAGCTCCACAAAAAAAAAAAATAGAGCTCTATCAAGTGATAGAGTACTAGCTTTGAACAAAAAGGCCTAGAGTTAGTGCCCAGTATCTAAGTTCAAGCCCCAAGATGAGAGGAAAAAAAGAAAAAAGAAAAAGAAAAAATCTGTCTGTGAAATTCTGTGCTCCATTCTATGCTCTCCCACACTTCTTGAGGTAACTTGAGTTAATATGAAATGTTCCTGGTGGGAAATTAGTAGCCTGTTGAGCAATTATTTAGATGGACCACTGCAGGCATCCATGTGAGTATACAGTAAAAATAGCTCCTCAGGAAAACAGTTGGTTCTTTACCGAACAGACGTTTCTTTTGTTTTATTCCAAACATTCACATGTCTTATTTTGCATTTTAATTTCACCGTCATTGAGTGGATATAGGTGACAACATCAGAGCCCAAGAGGTTCATGATGATTCAGGGTTGCCTCTAGTTAAGAATTTACTCCCCAAGGGGTAATTTAAATACAAACTGATAACTGTTAAGGCTGGAGGAATTGCAGCTTCATGACTATCCTTCAGCAAAGTTGGAGGAAGAAGATAGAACCGGAAGACATATCTAGGGTGAGAGATTCAAGAGCCCTCTGTGGATTTTCTCAACACTTTTGTCTGCAGTTTAATTTGTAAACAGCATCCATTCCCCTCCTAATGGATTCTTCCAAATATCCTATGTCATTCCTAGCAGGGGGAGAGCGAAAAGAATGAGAGAGCAATTGGTATTAGGAGCAGAAAAAAGAAACACTCCAATTCAGAGCTTTTTTGGCTGGGAAAAGGCATTTGAAAACCTCTTGACTCATAAAGGACCACCCAGTCAGAATACAGGAGGAAGTTAAGCATGACCGAAGGCCCTTCTCAGATGCTCCTTCCATCACACAGGGCTCACAGAAGCTATGTGAGACAGTAGCAGCTTTTGCAACTACATGGCCTTAGTGAGGATCGATTTTATTTTAAATTGGTACATAGGGTTACTGCAAGAAAATGATCTTCTGCCTCTCATTTTTTTGTTACTTTCTTGAGTAAATATAAAAACTTTGCTACTGGATATGATTGAGGGGTAGGGGAAATAGGATTCTTTGTGGTTGAAAATTTGAAGTAGATGAGGAAAGCAGTTGGGATAGAAGAACTTGACTGTTGAATAGCCTATGTGGTTCTTCCTGGTCTTTCTAAGTTAAAACCTCTGTTCTATGTTTAACCATTGAAGGGACTGTTCGATTCATTGGTGAACTTACAGACTGAATAAAATACTTGGTAAGTACCAAGGAAAAAGAGGAATATAGAATACCTTTAATTATTCTCTCTCTCTCTTTCTCTCTCTCTCTTTCTCTCTCTCTCTTTTGTGTGTGCGTGTGTGTGTGTGTGTGTGTGTTAAAAAAACAGTGAACAGGTTGCAGAATTGGAATTCTGAAAATAATTAAGGAGTCATCAGTGAATTCCCATTCCCATTGAGGGAAACACTTCCTGATATAGATTTTGAATATTAAATGACAAAATTAAATAATAGAAATTGCCAAGCCCTAGGATGGGACAGTAGGTGTCAGTTTTCTAAAAAAGCTTCTTTGACTGTTGTTCATAATTTCTAATGGCATTCCTAGGGTGGTTAGTTGAAGCACTTCAAAGAGATACCACAGTTAGCAAACTATTCAATCAAAAAGAGTAAAAGGCTGTAATCCGCCTGTTTATATATCTTATTCATAAGTTTAAAATGTTATAAGGTCATAGTGCCTCACTCTGTACATGTGAGTATTTGTGTATGTATAGGGAGGGAGGGGACAAATCCAATGTGTCAGCAAGGCAAGAGAACAATAAACATCCAAACATCATTGTTGAAAAGGAAAGTATAGGTTAACTTGGGCTCAAATAACTTTCCTTGTAACACATCAGTAGCACATTATCTGAGATACTAAAGTGCCAAACTTGTCAGACAAGAGATGTGCTAAGATGTAAGATCCTCTGAACAATGAGGAAAGAAAATTGAAGTGAAAATTGCAATCTGCGCCTGCAAGAGATTTAAGTGAGATGAAGTGAAAATGTTTACAACGGAAGAACAGAAAATGTGAAGAGGAGACTATTTAATAATAAAGATAATAAAGATAAAACTGGAAACCTGGGAAGCAAAAATGATGGATGGAGGAAAAGCCCAAATCATAAAGCTCTACAGAGTTCTGGGCCAAGGGAAAAGCTTAGAGGAGCTTATCAGAGTCAGCAGTGACTCTACTGAACACGGACTGGACAACTGGTGTCAAGACAACAGTAGCAGGGTGTTGTTTTTTTTTTTTTTTACTGAAAGAAAAATGGGGGAATGATAGTCACAGGAGAAGATTGTGACCTACAGACAAGGGCCATGTTTCATTGACAGCTGAACAAGAATGCACACAAATGGGCCTAGGGTTTGAAAAGTGAGATGGAATGGAGGGAACAGAAACACAGGGCAAAAGATGCTTTAAATAAAATGCATGTTTAGAGCAGTATCTATGAAAGAGGTAAGCAGGACTATCCAAGTAAAGCAACAGAGCATAAAGACTAGAAAATAATTACCATCATGTGGATATGGTCTGGAGCTAGACTGCATGGATGCCCTAGCTGTATGTCCCTCCACTAGTGACTTATCACCCCTTTGGCCTTCTACTTCTTGACTACAAAATGGAGGCACTAATACTAACTCTTGGAAATGTTGTAAGGACTGAGTTGTTTAATGATCATGTTCAGTAACAATAGAAAGGAACTTATTGTCTATTATGTGGGGAACAACAATAAGTGTTAGCAAATGTCTCCGAGGCTGGTCCTGAGCTACACAAAGTGCTTTGGGTACATTCTCACATTCTTCTACACTGCCCATCAGATTGCTTATGATGTTTACATACTATTATATCTTGCCACTACATCAACATGATCTAGTCCTTCTTCATGGCAGCTTGTGGAGTCAATAAATTTGAGTTAAGCTATGTAGGGCAAGTAACTTGTTCCCCAGCCATTGAACTTCAGTTTCTTTTTTTTTTTTTTTGCCAGTCTTGGGCTTGGGCTCAGGGCTTGAGCACTGTCCTTGGACTTTCTCAAGGCCAGAGCTCTACCACTTGAGCCTCAGCACCACTTCCGGCTTTTTTTCTATGTATGTGGGGCCGAGGAATCGAACCCGGGTCTTCATGCATGCTAGGCAAGCACTCTACCACTAGGCCACACTCCCGGCCCCTTCAGTTTCTTATCTAGGCAACAGAAGGCTATTACATCTATACAGGTTTATTGTATCTAAAGTTTTTGTGCTGGAAACTGTGACAGTGCCAAGAAAAATGCCTAGGACACCGAGTTTTGCCAGAAATTTTCAGGGGGTGCATCTGCCTTGTGAGTCTGAAATCCTTTCATCTGGGAAGGGAGAGCCTCACTGTTTTCACAGCTGCTGGAAGAGAGGCCTTCAGTTCAGCTTTTGTCAGAGCCTAGAATTGACATTTTAGGTCACAAAGTAAATTAACATTCATGGTCCCCCGCTCATTACAGGTGTGACTAGGAAGAAAATATGGCAGTCTGAGTCCCTAAAATAGATTGGTAGCCTAAGAGGGCATTTTCCAGTCTCTGATGATTTTTCCTCTTTAAGGGACTTTCCCAGTCTAAAAGAAAAAGTTCACAGTTCATACATGATGCCCAAGTCCTTCCTGCCCAGGACACTGGTGGCTCATTAAATGGGTGTTGTGACCCTTAACTACCTTGCAGGGTCCTCTGGCTTACCATTGAGGACTATCATGATTTTTTTTTTTGCCAGTCCTGGGGCTTGAACTCAGGAGCTGAGCACTGTCATTGAGCTTTCTCTAGGCTAGAGCTCTTCCACTTGAGCTACATCACCCGTTCCGGCTTTTTCTATGTATTTGGTACCTAGGAATCAGACCCAAGTCTTCGTGCATACTAGGCAAGTACTCTACCAGTAGGCCAAACGCCTGCCCTAACTATTATGAATTTTATGGAGGATATAGTTTCTTAAACAAACAAACAACACTTTTGGCTAAATCAGCCTCTCTCTAGTCCTAATCTCTTAGTCCTGTGGGCCTCAGATTTGATAGGCCTTACGTACTTTGTACACTCCTAGGTATGTGTTCTACGGAGCTCTAGGGAAAGAAAAAGAGAGGAACTTAACAGGTAAGGCTTTCTCTTGAACTTCCTCAAAGATCTTCAACATGCCAGCTGTCAGTGCCAATGGCATTAAACAAGTGACAACTCTTTAACCCTTATTTATGGAAGAAGATCATGGGAAAGCTGACCACAGCTTTCTACGGAAGCCTTCTACAAAAATCCTCTCCTCCTTTTCTTTCCCATCTGCCCTGCCAGGGTTTACTGGGAAGCTTCTGGTGGCTCCTCATATATAGCTTACAAAGTTCAGCTTCCCTTCCTAGTGGTCGTTTATTAGAGAAAGGGGTTTTATGATACAAATTTGATAATCTCCCATGCACACTGGCACTGTTCTAATTGAAGTTGTAAGCCCATAAAATTCAAGCTCTTTGTCTTCCTGAAGGCCACAAGGTTTAGAAAGATACTATTGTCCTCTCTAACACCCACTACATTGTCACCAGGGACTGATTAAACAGTCCTGAATCAAAACAGTGCGGATTTTGTCTAGGTCCTTTTCAGTCTCGACAATACCCCTTTCTCTTCCCAAGACAAAAGGAGATTTAAGGATCCAGATTCTTCTAAGATAACTGCATCCATATGGAAGGCTAGGTGGCCCGACAGCTGAGACACACCAGTCCCCCTCCCCGCCCCTCCCCCCCTGCCCTAAAATCCCAGGTGAGGACACTTTCCCTCCCGTTCTCTTTCTCGGATGGAAAAGCCCTGACCTCAGATGCCAGCCCTTCACAGACTTCTTTTGGGTCTTTGTTCTGGTCCTTGCAACTGGGGGCTGAAACCCACTGATCGCATCCGTCTGTAGTGGGATCCCGTGTGTGGGGGGAGAGGGGGGACACAAGGTCATCATTTCTCCAAGAGTGGCAAGCTCGAGGGGTGCACTAATCCGCTAGCCTGGTGTGCACTGGGGGCCCTGGTGAAATGGGGCCACTACGTCTCCCGCAGAAGGCTCCCCTTCAGCAGGTTCACGAGTCTCCCCGGGGCCTGGGAACAGTGCTCCGCCCCACGCCATCTCTCCTACCCGAGCCAGGTGCTCAGAAAGAGGCGTTCCCAGGTGTTCCAGAGGCCGCATTCGGGGTACACACCGCCCCGTGCTCTACACCCGGCTTCCCTCAAGACACTCCTGATGCCTCTGGGCGACCGGATGTGCGGGGGGGACTTCCATCTTCCCCGCAGCCCACTAGAGTGAACCACGGGGCGGGTGGGCGCCTCTCACCTCCAGCCCCCTCCCCCCCCCGCCGTCAACCACCCTCGCTCCCTGGCAGGAACCCCACCCATTGAATTCTCGCACCACGAAAAGCGAAAAAAATATTCTATTTCCTTAAGAAAAATAATAAGTTGATCCTCATACAACTCGCGGTTTTAAAATATACAAATAAGGCTCCAGCAATAAACTCTAGCTCTGCGCGCCGGCCTGGAGGGGAGGAAGAGGAGATGGCGCGTCTTGGTGAAAGTTCTCGGCCGGTTCCGGTAGACCCTGGGTCCCCCACACACACCCCAGGTGGAGACGGTGAGTGGGGGACGTGGCCCCGGAGCCACTCGGGATCTAACCCCACTGCGCCCGTCCGCACAGGGGGACAAGAGTCCGTGGAGTTCAGGGGGGATCCGAGCGCCCCGCGGCGGCCTCACCAGTTCCAGGAGACCAGAGCGGGGGGCGCTAAGTGCTGATAGGCCGGGAAGAGGCCGAGCGCGGAGCCGGGCCCGAACGCCGAGTAGCCGGGCAGCGGGCCGGCGGCGGTTCGGGGGTCGCGGCACTTGTCCCTGGGGTCGCCGCCGCCGCCGCCCGCCTGCGCGTCGGGCACCAGCACCGGCACCACCACGCGGCGCAGCAGGCCGGGCGCGGAGCTCAGCTCCACCGCCCCGGCCAGAGCCGGCGAGTCGGCGGCGGCGGCGGGGAGGCGCGCGCGTTTCAGCTTGTAGCGGTGGTTCTGGAACCAGATCTTGACCTGCGTGGGGGTGAGGCGCAGCAGCCGCGCCAGCTGCTCGCGCTCCGGCGCCGACAGGTAGCGCTGCTGCCGGAAGCGCCGCTCCAGCTCCAGCGTCTGCGCCTTGGAGAACAGCACCCGCCGCTTCTTCCTCTTCTCTCCGTGGTCCCAGCTCGGGGACGCCGGCCGATCCGACGCCAGGGGCGACGACTCGGGCCGGCTGGGCTCCTGACTGCTCTCGTCCGACGCTAGGAATGGCAAGGGGAGGGGGGGGGCGGGAAATCGGATCTGGTGAGACGCGGGCCCCTGCGGCGCCGCCGGAGCCCATTGGCACCGGCTGTTGGCTCACGTCGGGTGGGGCGGCACCTTCTTCGTGTATCCTACAGCACTCGTCCCCGAACCCGAGACTTCACGTCCCCAAAGACACCCGGCCCCGAGGCTCTCTTAACCGCACCGGTGGACCCCGCTAGGTCACCCTAATGAGCCGCTTCCATCCGGGTTTACCGCGCTACAGGAGGCGGGGGCTCGCGAAGCCCTCCACCGGGGCCCGCGGGGGAGGTGTGGTGAAGCCCGCGTCGTTCCAGCCGGGCGCGAAGGCGCGCGCCTGTCATCCTAGCTACTCAGGAGGCTGCGATTTGAGGATCGGGGCATAAAGCCAGCCCGGGTTAGAAGGCCCAGAGACTCTGATGTCCCGCTAATGACCCCAAATCCAGACGTGGAGCGGTGACTCTAGTGATAAGAGCAGTGTGCGCGATGGAGCGGGACCGCAGGGACAGACAGAGCCCGGGCTCCCAGTTCAAGCCCCGGGACAGGCAGGAGAACAAATAAATGAATATTTAAGATTTGACTGATAAGAATCTCCAGACACTTGAAATCCACATCCAAGCGCAATGATCCACTCCGAAAATACGCGGACCTCGACCCGTACTTGGGTTTGAGATGGCCAGGGCCCCCTGCACCGCCGGGCCGGGCACTGGTTCTGCTCCCCGCTCCCCGGCTCCCGCTCCCCCGTCACTCACAGGGGTAGTGGCTGCGCTCCGAGGCCAGCCAGGCGGCGCACGGATCGGCCCGGGGCGTGCGTGGCTCGGGTTCCTGGCTCGCCCGAGGCTGCGCTTCCAGCTCGGGTAAATTCAGGAGGCTGCGCACGGTGAAGCTGAGGCGTCCGGTGGTGGCCATGGCCGAGGGGCCGGGGGAGGCGGGGATGGGGTGGGGGTGGTTGGAGGGGGCTGGGCAGAGAGAATCGAGAGGCAACCGGGGACGCCGCTCCTACGAGGGGGGGGACGCGGGAGGCGCTCGGCCCGGCGCTGGCCCCAGGGATGATAGCGCATTTACGGCGGGATCCCTGTTTTTATAAACAGTCCTTCCCACTCGGGTGGCTTCCAAGCCCAGGTCCGGGGCCCCAGGGTGTTAAGTACCTGAATGAGTGCTGGACCAAAGCCTGGGCAAGCCCGGAAGTTGCCACCTCCGCGCCTGCCCCGCCCTGTCCCCCAACCCTCCGGGCCTCCCCACCTCCCAGAGGCTGCAGGAAGCAGCCTGCAGCGGCATTAGCGATTGTCTGATGAGTCCAAAGTGGGGACAGATAATGGGGATTGTTGCCAGTGAATAACATCTTGGGTGGCGAGCGGTGGCCACCACCCTCTAAACCCAGATCCAACTTCCTCCACCGACTCTGGGCAGACGTGCCGAGCAGCCGGCCGGGGAGACACGACGTGGATAGGTTTATGAGCGCCTGGAATTTATTCCCTGTTTGTTTTATTCCTCGAGTTTATTTGCTGGGCTGTTAGTTGCTGGCAATTATCTAGAAAGTGATTTATAAAGCTGCATTAAATTCTGGCACATTCCCTTTTCTCCTTGTTGCTAGAGTCCTCTCCGAGGACACAAGGGGGAGGACTGGTTCCAGGAGGGAGCTCGAGTGGTCTGTTCCTGCCAGCATCGGAGACCTGTGTGATCTGTGATCTGTGTCCACATCCTACCAACCGCTCATCACCTCGGGGTACCAGGCAAGGCGTAGGACTGCAGAGCCAGCCGTGCCGGCCACCTCTCCAGACTGACAAGATCCAGACCCACTCTGGCCAAAGCTACCCAGTTTTAAAGTTTTCCAGCTTCGCATGCTCTCTGTCTTGAGTCTTAGGCTCAGCTTCGGGAGGCTGAACCCACATCCATTCTGGGCCCCAGGGCTTGGTAGCATTGCCTATGGCGGCCTACAAGGGCTTTGCAGTTCCTTGATGTCGCCAGACACTCTGGGATCATTTGTGCGCCTCTGCTCTGGACACCTCACCTTCAGACCCCGTGCCACGGTTGCGGTCACCAGCCGGGGAGGGTGGCCTGCACTCCCGACAGACCTGGGCACTGCTGCCGGGCCGAACACCAGAGTGGACTGGTTAGCATGGGGCCCACCCCGCAGAAGGGAAAGTAAATAAAACTGTCAGGGTTTCCACAGAATCGGGTCCCCACAGCTCCACAGAGTAAACGGTGTAAGGCTGGAGATGCAGGTGGGGATATATTCTGCTGGCCCCACGGCCTGGCTTTTTTGCTCAGCCACTGCATCTCAAAACCTTTTCTGGCAGTTAAGGGTTTAGAAACCACACCCGGTTTCTAAGTGTCAGTGATGGGAAGTGCCTTAGATTCTGTCCCTGAGCTGAATTCGAACCTGACTTGGAGGTGTGGGCAGAGCTCTGCTCCCCCAGCCTCCTTCCCAACCAAGCGTGCCCAGGGCTAGGCTTCGCTGCGCGCTGGGTGGTCGGGCACAGGGTCCCCCCCCCCTCAAATACAGGACAACTGCTAGGCCGAGGACAAAAGGGAAATGGAGCCCAACGCCCCGGACCTGTTGGAAGTGTTTGTTCCAGTCAAGATTTTGCATTTGTTCAGTGGGGAATAATGCGTGATTGACGCTGGCACACAATACTCTTTAGCTCGCCGGAATAAATCGGAGCTTGTCCGGTGTTGTCATGGTTTTCAATGGGATTCAATAGGATTGGGACCACGATCCACTCAGCTGGCCGTCTTTCTGTGGCCCGGGCAATAGATTTATTAGTTATGTCTTTTTAAATAAGATTAAATTGAAATGACTGGGCCGTCCTTTCCGCAGACATGACTGGGGCAGGAACCTGAGGGGAGAGGAGGGGAGGGAGATGGGGTTACACAGTCACCAAGAATGGCCTTTCTTCCAAGCTGTGTCAGGTAGAAGTTGCCCGGGCCTGGACAACGTTTGCTTCCTAGCTCTGACCCTAGCGATCTCTCTCTAGCCACTCCATTCCTCTCTCTGTGCCATGGGTAAATGAGTAGGTTTTAAGGAATCTACCAGTTTTAAGGCACTGTTTCTCTGGGAATTTCCCCTTAGATTTCTTCATTGTGGCATTTGCCAAGGGAGTTTTGGACTCCCTTCTCCCTGCAGCTCTCCATTTCTGGCTTGCAGGACTGGATTTCACCTTCTCTAAAATGTTCTAGGAGAGAGTATGTCATCTTGTGAGCTTATGGAGAACCCTCCAGTGGAGTAGAGTAGGGCAGATAACAATTTTGGAAAGAAAATCAAGTCAGAAGCAGAAGAGTCTTCCCCGGGGTGACTGACCTCTCTTAGCCTTTTAATCTATTTAACATCCTAAGACCACACTGATGTGTAGAAATAAGTAAATGGAACTCTTCAGTTCTTAAGAGCTCTCCAGCATCAAATATTTGCTTTTACTCTTAGTGTTTGGCTCCCAAAGCAGAGACGTATCCCTCATCTAGCAATTGTGCTATGGGGAGAAGTTGAATCTGGGATAAGCGCCACATATTACTTTTTGCTTCAAATTCCTTAGCCTGAGAACAATGTCATTGGTTCCTGGTGTGCCTATGGATAAATGGAAACTGACTAACAACAGTAATAACAATAATAATAACAACCTCTTGGTTTTATAAAGCACTACAACATGCCTGTTTTTATCCTGGCTCATTCTTCTTCATCAGGCACCAACCACAGTTATAGTCTAACTTCTTCCTGTTTCTGTTCCGGGACTTAACCTAAATTCTCTTCAAGAGTTAGAATCTGAGAATTCTAGGAGTTTGCTCCAGACAGACTGTGCCTTCTGAAGAAATGAAGGTGGAGAGGACCTAGAATCACTAGGAATAGATACTGTCTTTATTGTCTCCTCACATCCACAAACTCAGAATTTAACAGTAGAATTTGTGTGTGTGTGTGTGTGTGTGTGTGTGTGTGTGTGTGTGTGTGCATGTGCTAGTACTGGGGCTTAAACTCAAGGCGTGGGTGCTGCTGTACCTTACCCCCCCTTTTTTAACTCAAGGCTGGCACTCTACCACTTACCTGAGTCACAGCTTCACTTTTTTTTTTTTCTGGTTAATTGGAAATAAGAGTCTGATGTACCTCCTGCGTGGGCTGGCTTTGAACCCTGATCCTCAGTTTTCAGACTCCTGAGTAACTAGAATTATAGGCGTAAGCCTGCTCTGACCTAGAAATTTATTTTGATATTGGGTCAGGAGAAATAAAGATGGTGAAGATACTTTTTTGTTGTTTGTTTTTTGTTTTACCAGTCCCAGGGCTTGAACTCAAGGCCTGGGTGCTGTCTCTGAGACTCTGTACTCAAGGCTAGTGCTCTACCACTTGAACCACAGCACCATTTCTAGCTTTTTTTTCTCAGTAGTATATTGAAGGTAAGAGTCTCACAGACTTTCCTGTCCAAAATGCCTTCAAACCACGACTCAGTTTTCAGTCTGAGTAGTGAGGATTATAGGCATGAGCCACCTGCACTTAGAGACTTTAAAAAGCATATATAGAGATTTGCAATAGAGCAAAACCTAGATACATAAGGCCATACGGTATGACGCTAAATGAAAAGACCTGTAGGATATAGAAACATAAGCCATATAATGAGTGATTGTTGTCCTTAATGTACTGTTATCTCTCATCTCTTTTGCTGTCCCTGGGTTATCTCATATTGTTACAGTATCTCACTTTGTTATCTGATATATTGGATATATTTGTATTTGGTTATTTGAAATTGGATAGGGAAGGGGGGAAAACAAGATGAGGGGTGCGGTGGGGGGCGGAAATGGGGAACAAGACATGAGAAAGGGTATCAATGTATGTGAATTAATGCACCTTCTATCTGGTGAATATAATGTAACCCTTCTATTAATTACAATAAAAATATATGAAAAATAAAAAGGTATATATAGAAACTACATATGTGTGAATTTTCTTCTATTCACAAGAGATGTTTAGAATCACAAGTTAATTTCTCTTTCCAGATTTTCAAATGTTGCTTGATGTTTCAGGCACTTAATTTTACTTTACAACTCAACATAGCTTATGAATATCACTTATTAATTAGCTTGGTATTTGGGTGTAGCACACCTCAATTCAATAAGAATGTTGAGTCTTCAGAAATCTATGGTATGGCAAATACATGTAAGCAGACTTCATTAATCTGCCTTTCCAAATCATCTGAGATGATTATCACAGCAGCATGCTCAAGACTTTTAAGACTAGTACATTCTAAAACAAAATTAAAAGATCATGTCTATATATTGCATTCTGTTCCTAAATCCTTCCATTTTGGTTAAGTGTTCCACAAAATCCTGCAAATCTATACAGTATTGAAGAGAAGCAACATTGCAAATTCCCCTTGATAGATGGAGGACCCTCAACAGCGAGGGCATTTTTCTTTGCCTCATAGCAACTGCTCTCTCTTCTTTATCAGTATTCTGGTTAAAATAGGGAAAAGAAAATAAAAATGGGCTTTTGGCACTTCCAAGACGTAGCTGGTCTGATTGGCCATAGGATGGGAAGAAAAGACAGCATTTGGAGTCAGATCTCTTTGCTTTTTCTTCGGAAAACTAGTTGCCATGAAAAAGTAAACATTCCTCTTTTAATGGCTAATAATCAATTGCTTGGCGGTGGTCCAGGCCTGACTGCAATTCTTTCTTGGTTGTATTCATGATATATACACAGAGGACAAGGAACAGCAATTACTTTCTGCCTGGGAATTTAGTCTATCTTTGAAATGGGCTTTAGATTTTACTCTTTAATGCCAAATGACAGATTTCAACCAATTCTGTCTTAAGTCTCTCAAGTTATTGATTTTCCATTGACTCTGTTGTTGATCCTGATCTCTAGGAGAAAAGTGTTTCTTCCCTCATATACTTATCTAATGGGGTGAGTCTGTCCTTACATGCAAAAATATATGGTGAGTGAAATGGTTCTGTGAATTTTTTAAAAAAGTATTTAACTAAATCTCTACTTCTCCCCTTTTCTTAAAACCAGCAAATATGTTTTTAAGTTTTATCTTGCTAATTAAACACTTCTGTTCTTTCATGTGCTTCCCAGCAACATAGAATGTAAATTATCAGGATAGAGATTATTACAAAATTTAGGAAATTATGATATTAAATCTCATCTACCCAGAGCCAAAAATTCTTTATTTTCTCTAATCTTTGTTTTTTAAAGGTACAAATTTTTACTTTTTTGCTTGACTGATGTAGATATAGCTTAGAAAATACAGAATCCGTATTGACTTTAAATAATAAAGGTCCAGACCCAAGCTAGTATTAAAGAGAGACAATGACAGTAAGGCTGACTCAAGAAAATATTTAATGTGTTTTTCAAAGACTTGCTTTCCTTGTATGCTTATACCGACCACCAGCATTTCAGTTCAAACCATTATTTCTTTTAAAGAAAGCATGCATGAATTATAATGGTCTTTTTAAATACCTTTTATTTCATTGAAGTCCACTTTGGAAATTACTATGCATTATTAATGAGATATTATTTCTTATTTGACAACACTATTAAACCAATTGTTTTGGCAAAGAGTTTGTTAATATTTAGTGAAGATCTAAGGACTGGAGATTCAAGTGTTGAATAAGTTTTAAGTCAGTTCTGATGAAAATAGTAGTAATCAAAACACCACTCTATTTTATTATACATGGGAGAATATTTTCAGTATGTACTCATGCTTGCTTTCTCATCTTGAGTCAGGAGAGATGGTCAAAAGAGGCAAAGATTTAGGGAAGTCTTAAAGGCAAATAGACTGCAATATGCCTAGTATGGTAGAATTTAGTTCAGAGCATAAGAGGCCCTACGAAGAGTCTAGTTAATAGAAAGTTTTGGAAAAGAAAGATTAAAAGGCAAAGAGAAAATGGGCAACTTAGCAACTAACATCAAGGGAGAAAAACATGAATGGGAACTTTTTGGGAACTAGTGAAGTTACAATATTTATTTCTAGAATTTCATATAATTTTACATAGTGAGTATATATATAGATGAGAATTATACAGATGTTTTGAAACTAGACTTTTCTACCACTGAAATCAAGAATGTTATATCTGTTTATGAGCAGCTTCTGGGAATCCCTTACCCAGCAAAGGTGGTGGCTGTCTTTGTGTTCTTGATGAAATGGGTGTTTGCACTGAAGTCGCGTACCACACAAAGGAAACAAAACAAAATAAAAATGTCCTTCGTGTTCTGTTTTTCAATCATTTGTGTGAAGGAGGTTGTTGGCCTTTATCACTGTCAGTGAACTGTCCCTCCCTGCAAAGAGACATTCCACTCACCCTGCTTCTAGTAAACTAGGAGCTTACCATGGAAACTGCCCCCAGAGCCATTGGGCAAATGTATGAATGGCAAAGCTCACACTGGGCCCTTCAGGTTTAGCTTTAGCTCAGACAGGATATGAAGAAGGATATTTAGAATGTTTTGAGAAATTTATTGTTCTGTTTGTCTTATCCTGAATCTCAAAACCCATAAATTGGACTTATTGAAATGAGAAAACAACTAAGATATTCTAAAGATCTAAAGATATTCTCTTTGTACTAAAATATATGTACTACAGGCTTAAATAGTTTGTGTATGAGGCTATACCTTTTATAGATGGCTTTTTTTTTTTCGCCAGTCCTGGGCTTGAGCTCAGGGCCTGAGCACTGTCCTTGGACTTTCTCAAGGCTAGAGCTCTACCACTTGAGCCTCAGCACCATTTCCAGCCTTTTTCTATGTATGTGGTACCGAGGAATCGAACCCGGGTCTTCATGCATGCTAGGCAAGCACTTTAACCACTAGGCCAAACTCCCGGTCCCTATAGATGGCTTTTTAAAACAATACCTTCTTTATTACACAGATAGATGCAGCTTTTTTGAATTGGTTTTGAATCTTAACAAAATGGAAAAGAAAACCCTTGAAAATTCTAGTTTCTTCTACAGAACACACTTCTCTTATTGACAGATCCATTCTAAATTAGAATTGGCTTATCTTTAAAACAGCATTTTGGCTACCCTCTCACTCTCATGCCTGTTATCCATGCTACTCAGCAGATTGAGATCTGAGGATCAAAGTTTGAAAGAAAGTTTATGAGATTCATATCTGCAATTCATCTGAAAACAAAAAGCCAAAAGTGGAATTGTGACTCAAGTGGTAGAGCACCAACCAGCCTTGCAGGAAAAAGCTAAGAGATAACAGCTAGGTCCTGATTTCAAGCCCCAGTACTGGCAGAACACACACACACACACACACACACACACACACACACACACACACACACACACACACACACACAGCATTTTGCTTTGTCACAGGAACCTGAAGAAATGAAAGAACAATTCACCAACTTTTCATGTTTTTTTTTTTTTGTAAAATTCTGGTTGCTTGTCAAGTTTTCCTTTAATTATAAGCAGCCCCAGGTTTGTCCCTCAGAATTTCCAGCCAGTCTGCTTGCACCTTTCCTCTATCCATGCTTCTCCACATGAGCATCCTTGTCCTGCATGTGGCCCTCAGCAGCGAGTTTGCATTGCTCATTCTCAAGCCACTCGCCTCCCTCCCTGGGAACAGGTGTGCGTGTGGATGGTTTGTAGTGTGACACAGGAATAGATTGGCCATGCAGTGGGTTATAGTTATTTGTGCGGGTTTGATGACATCAAAATGAAATACCAACTTTCTTTTCTTAACTCCAAAACTACAAAAAGCAACAGTGTGATTTACACACAGAAAAGCAATAAGGCCATCCTTAACAATCCTCTTGAAAGTCATGGTTGGTTCTACACCATGTAAGAAAATCGAACACAAGGTATCCTTACAGGTGGAAGCTGTTCTGTTGTATTGCCTTCAATTCTGAAGAGAATTTTTTTTCTGACCCCAAAACCCCTAATTTCCAGTTTTGAGGGTTGGTAATCCCGTGAATGCTCAGGTAACTTTTACAGAGTGAAGGGGAGAAAAACTAAAGAATAAAAGAATAGCGTATATATTAGTTTTGGTTGTCAAGCAATTTCCTTGGTCATTGATATTTTTCTTTAAATACCAATGCTTCAAAAACTATCCTTTTGAAATTTTAATTCAATAAATGGGGACTTTCAGGGCCTATCAAAGTATGGCCAAGGGTGTGAAAATATTAAAAAGAATGACATTGGTCAAGGCATATTGTATTCATAAGCTGCTTTATACAACTACTTAAAGATAATAAAAATATTCAAAAAACAACAAAATATGACCAATATTCCAGGATACCAGGAATTCTATTTTGTATGGTATTTCTGTTGTGGTCAAATTAATCATTGATTTATAATATATATCACGTATATATTACATATATATGTAGTTGAAACTAGACATTGCTTGCTTTTAAAAATGTACCTTGTGAATGAAGAGAGGAAGCTATGCGGGAATATTGTCATGAAACTCAATGCATAGCCTACAAAATCAAGAATAATTGAGAGAAAAAGTAGTATTGGGAAGGATTGGGAGAAAATGTTGAAAGGGGTGAGATTGATCAAGCTTCCTTATGTTCATATACCACTTGGTTGAATGGCAACTCCTGTATACAAGTATTTAAAGATGAAAAGAAAATCAAACCCCAAACATCTTATATGCACTAAGAAGGAAGCATTTTTAAGCTAAAGGATTGAATCATGATGATGTCATGAAAATGAGTAAATAAATAAACAATTGAGTAAAAAATTCAAAGGGAAAAATTAGGGCGATTGTTCAAGCATTCTCTATTTTTTATGCTATTAAAATGCTCTTATATTGATGAAAACTCAGGTGCCAGAATTCAAGGTGCAATTACAGTATCATTAGCAGATTCTTCCTGGTAAACTTGGCTTTCTACTTTCTTCTATAATAAGAATAAAATAAAAACCATCCAGCTTCCAAAAATTAGTATTTTAATCATTCATTTTATTCCACTACCAAAAAAAGGTACATAAGTGTCTCTTTTCATGAATCACACTGCTTTTTTGTTGGGGTGGGGGTTCTATTATTCAGATCCTAGAAGGGTCAGGCGAGAGTCCATTTGATCACAATAATATCTCTAGGAGGCAATTTTTGGTGGAGGATCTGAGGACCTGCCAGCATCTCTACCTGAATCCAAGAGAGAAAGGGGAGATGGAAATGCAGAGTGAGGGATGGAAGAGGCGAAGATGAGAGAACCAATGTGCCCTCATTTTGGTGACCAGCAAGCCTGGCTCAGCCGGTTTTCTCTGCTGCTGGTGGGCACAGAGAGTCGGCTGTGTCCCCCCTGGACACCAGCAAGCACAGAGCAGAGAAGGGAAAACTGCACTTTGTCCAGGTGCCAATATTTTTATTTCATGTTTTTAGGAACAGAAGCTAATGTTTAATAATCCTACTGTGACTTTTTATGTTTAAATTCCTGTGACCAGCATTGCATGTGGCTTGAGGTCTATTTGTTTCCAAACAACTCAAAGGTCTATTTATTTCCAAACAACTCAGTCTCTTACAATGCTAATTGGGTGGCACAGAAACCCTTTAGAAGGTGCAGTTTGAAAAAAAAAAAAAGAGTTGAATCTTCCTAGCAATGGACATAGATTGAAGATCAGTTACAGGCCAGTGAGAACAAATGCTCCTTAAATGGAGGACGATCCCGGGGAAGGTAAAGCACTTTAGGGGTCCCCTAATGTCAATAGGCGGCAGCCACGTGCACAATGGGCTCTAGAGAGACCACCCAAGGTGATGGGAGTCAATTCTGGGGACTGGCAAGAGACTGGGGACCTGGGGGTAGGCAAAGCCACACACCCAGCGGCCTGCACAAGGAGAACTGAATATTGTCTTAGTCCTGTTCTGTGCTAAGCAGTACCTACAGATGATTTTCTTTTCCTAGTCCAACCAAAATATCCACAGGTCTGAGCTCATTTCTGTGGTCAGCTCACATTCCTAGTGGATCCCAAAGGCTGTTAATGAGGATGCCCCAGCTCTGACTAGACTAGAGTCAATTGAATTGCCCAAATACACAAGCCACACCACCCCCACCTCAACACTGCCCACCCACAGAGCTCTATTATCACTAGCTGGTAGATTCCCCATGAGGCAGAATTTTGAGGGAAAGAATGTAATCCACAAATACATGGTGTATAACCCACGAACATGGGACTCTGAGCTAGTACTGAAGCAAATCCAGTCAAGCATAAGAAACAGTCTAGAATAAACAACCTGGTTTTCTTTCTGACGTGTACCACATTTGGGGATCGCATAGAAAGATCCAGAATTGGGTTTAAAGTGTGTCTCTCTCAATCACACCTGAATGACCTGGGTTAAACCAGTTCTGGGACTTGAACTTGCATACTGTTTCTGAGCTTTTTCATTCAAGGCTGGCATTCTACCACTGGAGCCACAGATCCACTGCCTGCTTTCTTTGGTGGCTAATTGGACTGTCTGGACTGGCTTCAAATTTCAATTCCCAAATCTCAGCCTCCTGGGTAGCTAGCATTACAGATGTGAGCCACGGATGTCTAGGAAGTTTTACAACTCTTTTTCCTTTTTCTTTTTTCTTTTCTTCTTCCTTCCTTCCTTCCTTCCCTCCTTCCTTCCTCTCTCTTCTTTCTTTCTTTCTTCCTTCCTTTCTCTCTCTCTCTCTCTCTCTCTCTCTCTCTCTCTCTCTCTCTCTCTCTCTCTCTCTCTCTCTCTCTCTCTTTCTTTCTTTCTTTCTTTCTTTCTGTTGTGGGGCTTGAACTCTGGGCCTGGGCACTGTCCCTGAGTTCTTCAGCTCAAGCTACTACTCTACTACCGCTTGAGCCACAGCCCCACTTCCTGTTTTCTGGTGGTTAATTGGAGATAAGAGTCTCAAGGACATTTGTGCCCTGGCTGACTTTGAACCCCCATCAACAGATCTCAGCCTCTTGAGTAGCTAGGATTATAGGTGTGAGCCAATGGTGCCTAGCACGTTTTACAACTTCGTTAAGCCACAATTTCCTTACATATAAGCAGAAATGATGGTTGCCAAGGTGTTCCCAGGACTCATGAGATACTTTGTATACAGGGTTTATGAGTAGTTGGTACCTGTACTCAGTAATTGTTGTGATTGTTGCTATTATACTAATGGATTTGAAGGAGGTGATAGATAGATAGATAGATAGATAGATAGATAGATAGATAGATAGATAGAAAAACTAAGTTTCGTCTCTTTATAACCAGTTGGGAGCTGCCCTATGATAACTTTGAGATCATTGGTCACAAAGCTACAAAGAAGTTCTATCCAGAAGAAGAAACTGAGGCAGAGAAAGAGGCTGGGTAATTTGGCTGGCATTGCAAAGGACTCACTTGGAGCCCAGATTTCCCAAATCAACTGCTCTTTTGTAGGCTAGCATTTCCTGAAGTGGTTCTTCATCTAACAGAGTAAGGGAAAAGCTATTTGTAGAAAAGATTTCCATAAACTCAGTGATACGATTACCCAGACTCTCCACATTCTAATTGGTGGCCTCAGGCCTACTTGCTCCTGTGCTATCAAATCTGCTGTCCTGGCACAGAATCTTGATGGGCTTAAAAGAAGGAGAGAGGGTCCCCTGCCCTGAGGTTTTCATTTTGGGAACCCCTATCGTTGCCCCTGTCTCATTAGCTCTGCTTTTGGACTCATTCATGGTCGCGTGTGAAACTCTGAGGTAGCATTTGAATCCTCTAGGGAGGTCCTGTCTCTTTGGCACATATGACACACTCATGAAAATGAAATCAAATCAATTACAGACATATGCATTGCCCAGACGGGAGCAGACCCAGGCACATGTTGACTGCTTTCAAAAAGCAAACAGAAATGCATTAGGGATAAAAGGAAAAGAGGTAGAATTGTTTGCCTACTGGAAAAAAATCAGAGAGCTTGAGCTTATCTATGCCACTCTGGAACTTGCCTCTGTCCACTCGGACTTCCCTGGAAGGCTGTGGGTGCAGGGACAAGAGGCTTCTACATTCCCATTTGTTCCTGCTGGAGGGTCCACATTCTGTTGGGAGAAGTAAATTAGCTCCCAGAGCCTGTACTCAAAGCCCAGGCCACACAGCCTGTCCCTTCCTTTTGTTTTCTAAGCTTTTTTAGCTGATCATCACAATGATTTTCCTCTTAATTGTTCTCTGAAAATTTCAAATGTGCTAATTCTACCTTCCTAATCAGATTAGAATTCTTTCCAGGAGAGACATATTACTATGAATTTTTCTTGTATTCTCTAAAGAAATATTGGTTAATTATTTTTATTGACACAAGAATAAACTGCTCAATATGAGACAAGTAGGGTTTTTTGATAGTTGTGACAATATTTGATTAGGAAAAAACTATGGTCTTTTGTACCTAATGTATCTAATTAGATAAAAACATGAATCTGGAATTGTTTCCTACCTAACTGAATTGCTATAAAAGCATTTCCTACTTGAAGTTTTGTGGAATGACACAAGCAAGGAGTAGCTGAGGGAGTCTTCTGTGGCTATTTGTACTCAGGGCCTGGGCATTGGTTCTGAGCTTTTTTTCTCTTTTTGCTCAAAGGCTAGGTAATACGCTACCACTAGAACCATAGCTTCATGTTTAGTTTTTTTGTTGGTTAATTGAAGATAAGAATCTCATAGACTTTCCTACACAGACTGACTTTGAATCTCTGTCCTCAGATCTCAGTCTTGAGTAGCTAGAATTATGGATGTAAGCCTCCACCCTTTTGGAAGAATTGGTAATTCTTTTTAATCTCAGAACAAGTTCAATGGGTTTTGCTTTTTATGCCCAAAAGTTCTCTCTGCTTGGTCTATTGGACACAATAGATGATAACAGCCAATTCAGAACAGTTACTGTCTAGCGTATAAATATGTAAACATGGGTAAGTATGTATTTAGACAATTTAAAAAGTATGCCTCATTTACCCAATTATAAACAGCTGTCTGAGAGCAATTACGATTTATCATGTAAATACTTATTTGCATAATTCAAAATATGAATATTATTTGCTTGATAAAGACTGTAAATAAATGACAACCTGAACTTTCTCATGCTCAGAGTTTTATGCTAAGTTTTTCTGGTTTATAAAAAAGAGAATTGTGTTCAAAATGATATGCAGTTTTGGTGAAGCAAGAAGGTTCAAATAACCACTAATTTATTTCTTTTATTATTTTTCATATATTTTTATTGTAATTAATACATTATATTCACCAGATACAAGGCGCATTACTTCACAAACATTGATACCCTTTCTCATGTCTTGTTCCCCAGTTCCCTCCCCTATCCCCTCCCCTCATCTTGTTTTCCTCCCTTCCCTATCAAACTTCAAATAACCAAGTATGCACATATACAATATATCAGATGACAAGGTGAAATACTGTAACAATATGAGATAATCAAGGGACAGCAAAAGAGATGAGAGATAACATAGTACATTAAGGACAACAATCACTCATTATATGGCTTTTGTTTCTATATCCTGGAGGTCCTTTCATTTAGTGTCATACTGTATGGCCTTATGTATCTAGGTTTTTCTCTATTGTAAATCTCTGCTAGGAGAGCCCAAGGTTTCTACTGATTATGACAAATGAGGGAAACCATTGAGCCTATGTTCCTTTGAGTCTGGCTTACTTCACTTAATATGATTTTTTTCTAAGTCTTTCCATTTCCTTACAAATGGGGCAATGTCGTTCTTTCTGACAGCAGCATAGAATTCCATTGGGTATAAATACCACATCTTGTTGATCCACTCATCAACTGAGGGACATCTGGGTTTGTTCCATATCTTTGCTATGGTAAATAGTGCTGCATTGAACATGGTTATGCTAGTGGATTTAGTCTGCCTTTGTTTCTGGACGACTGGGTAAATGCTTAGTAGTGGAATTGTTGGATCATAGGGGAGTTCTATGTTTAGTCTTTTGAGGAACTGCCATACTGCTTTCCATAGTGAATAACCACAAATTTTTTAAAAATTTTTATTGTGATTAATAGAAGGGTTACATTATATTCACCAGATAGAAGGTGCATAACTTCATAAACATTGATACCCTTTCTCATGACATGGTCCCCATTTCCCTCCCTCCCCCCTGCTTATCTTGATTTCCTCCCCTTCCCTATCCAATTTCAAATAACCAATTAAGCACATATAAAATATATCAGATAACAAGGTGAAAAATTGTAACAATATGAGATAACAAAGGGATGGCAGAAGAGATGAGTGATAACATAGTACATAAAGGACAACAGTCACTCATTATATGGCTTTTGTTTCCTTATCCTGGAGGTCCTTACATTTAGTGCTGTACTAAATAACCACTAATTTAATAAAGAAAAAGCAAAAGCCTTAAAGTAAAGATAGCTGGCTGTGAAGAAATAAAAGACGACACAAACCTGCTACTTTTACTTCTGGAAATTCTTTACACAAAGATGATGAATTGCCTCATAACTGTTTTTGATAAATGGGGGTGTTTAATGGTGACTTCTTTCAGGGAATTTAGCGTATCATTTCATTTTCTATAATTTGATACACACAAACTGTATAAATAAAGTGTAAAGTAACTAAATAAGTATATTCCCAATTGTACTAATGAACATTTTTCCTTAAAACATAAGCATTCTATTCTGAAAATAAGAAATTGTAGCTAGGCAACAAAACTTCCAACTGGATGTTACTTGCTATAAAGTTTTCTGGACTCTAACAAATTATCACAAATTTGGTCACTTAAAACAAAAAAAACTGGTTTTCTTATAGTTCTGGTGGTTAGAAATAAAAAATCAGGATGTGTGCAGATTCCAGAGGCAATTTATACAGAATAATCTTTCTTTCTTTTTTAATTTAATTAAATTTTTATTGTAATTAATAGAGGGGTTACAGTTATATTCTCCAGGTAGAAGGTGCATTACTTCACACACATTGATACCCCTTCTCATGTTTTTGTCCCCATTCCCTCCTCTTTCTTTCTTTCTTTCTTTCTTTCTTTCTTTCTTTCTTTCTTTCTTTCTTTCTTTTTTCTTGCTTGCTTGCTTTGTACTTATTTATTTTTATTCATTTTTGTATTATTTTATTTTATTTTTATTATCAAGGTAATATATAGAGGGGTTATAGTTACATTCACCAGATAGTGGGATCATTACTTCTCACACATTGATACCCCTTCTTATGTTTTTGTCCCTATTTCCCTCCCCCCACCACTCCCCATCACCTTGTTTTCCCCCATTCCCTTTCCTATTTCAAATAAACAAATAAACATATATACAGTATGCCAGGTAACAAAGTCAGATACAGTAACAATATGAGATTAATCAAAGGACAACAAAGAGAAGAGAAATAACATAGTATATTAAGAACAAAATCAGTCAAGATAAAGCCCTTGTTTCCATATCCTAGAGTTCCTTTCATTTAGTCTCATCCTATATGTCCTTATGTATCTAGGTTTTATATTATTGTAATCCTCTGCTAGGAGAGTCCTAGATGTGTACTAATTATTACAAATGAGGGAAACCATTAAGGCTATGTTCCTTTGGGCCTGGCTTACTTCACTTAATATGATTTTTCCAAGTGTTTTCATTTCTTTGCAAATGAGGCAATATCATTCTTTCTGATGGCAGCATAGAATTCCATTGTGTGTAAGTACCACATCTTGCTGATCCACTCATCTAGTAAGGGGCATCTGGGTTGGTTTGAATGATTCCTGGCAATCCTTGGTGCTCCTTACCATGCAGTGACTTTGGTCCGGTCTTTGTCTCCATGTTCTTATGGATTCCTTTTATCTGTATGGGTGTCTGTGTAGTTTCTCCTCTTCTCAGAAGAACATAAGTATTGGCTTTTGCATCCTACTCAACTATGACTTCATCTTAACTAATTCCGTATGCAAAGACTTCATGTTAGCTGTTACTATAATCAAATAATTGAGATAATTAACTTACAAGGCAAAAGTTTTGTCTTTCAGTTTTGAAGAGACCAATATAGAATCAATTGTTTCCATTGCTTTTGGGACTACAATGAGGTGCTCTCATCTAATGTCTGGAAGCAAAGAAGAGGAAGGAGTTAAGATCTAGCTCTCTCTTTCAAGACCATACCTCTGGTGGACTAAAGACTACTTTGCCTCTACCTCATAAAGATTCTACCATCTCCCACAAATACCTCACTGGGGTTCAAGATTTTACATTTGGGGATCCATTTAGACCAAACCATAGCAGATTCTATTCCCAAGTATGGTTACACTCACCGATGCTGCAAGTTAGGTCTGAACATATGTTTGCGGTGGGAATACAATTCAACCTACTATGTCCAGTGAGAGTTAGTATACAAAGGAATGGCCTTGAACAAAGGTTTAAATTACCTATCTTTCTCCCAAGAGTAATTTGAATATTGTATGGTTTCAACATTATAGATAGAATATTACTTAATTGAAAAATTAAGAATTCATGTATTATAGATATCATGTTACTGTATAGCATAGTTAAGAAATAGTCATCTGTTTCCATTCTGTGAAAACAATGTGAGCAGATCTCTATTAGCTAAATTACCATTTAACCAGAATGTCTCATTCTTCCATTATTTCTGATAAGCCAGAGTTCGCAATCTTGCCTACGTATTAATGCTTCTCTTCATCTTTGCTATTATTGTTCCATTAATTGTAGATGGGTCTTCCCAGGTGAACTAAATATCTCTACAATTTTCCGTCACATTGGAGGGTCAATTAGTTTTTACTTTATATCATTATATCCTTGCTTCAAAAAAAAAAGACAACACTATTCTGAGCATATTGATAGATATTTATAAAACGAAACTTTCTCAGATCACCTAACACTGAAAGTAATGTTCTATGATATTCTTATAGATGTAAATACAGAAACTTGGATGGGTTCTAAAGCCCCAATCTTTGGAAGAGACCACATGGTACCTGGATCTACTAGTATCTTAGTTGTCTGATACTCTCCATTATGTCCAGAATGCTTTCTGTGTTGCTTCATTTCCACTGGTTTTGTCCCATTGCTGTGTCTCTACAGAGTGTTTTCTGGATCATGTGACTAGATTAAGAACTTGGAGACCTGTGTTAGGAGTTAATAGCATGTACCTTTTCCTAAAATACCTTGAACAACGGGCTCCCTGGAAAATCAAACCACTGTTGCAGTTCAGAAAAAAAGAAAACAAGCCCTAGGGTCTGAACATAGGCATAGCAATTGATTATAGATTTCTTTAAGCAAAATCAGAATTTTTAGTGAGTTAATCAGAACTAAGGTGAAGTGAAAGGTGAGAGGCCTTTCTTACATCAGGAAGTGTTTGATAATACCATAAAGTAGAAGAGAAGTACTAAAACCTCATGCCTAACTGGGGCCCCAAAGTACCCCATCTACTCTCAGCTTATTTGGCAAGGTTTTGTCTCTCTACTTTCATCATGTTACTTTTTGAGAGCCATTGAATGACTGCCATTCCTAACTCTCTTCTGTGTATCTCTGGTTCTGGTCTGCCCAACCAGATAACTCCGTGTGTGTGTGTGTGTGTGTGTGTGTGTGTGTGTGTGTGTGTGGTGTGTGTGAAAACACTGGGGCTTGAACTCCAGTTTTCAGGAAGTTAATTATCGATAAGAGTCTCATGAACTTTCCTGTCTAGATTGGCTTTGAACCAGGATTCAGAGATCACAACCTCCTGAGATGTTAGGATTACAGCTGTGAGCAACTGGCACACGGTGACCACATTCTTCTCAAGGAACATGCTTTCCTCTTGTACGATTCCCTTATCATCAACAGTGTCCGCAGAGCTCCAAAACTTCAAGGACAGCCTTCCAAGAAGGCCATGTCTACTTAGCATGAATAAAGATTCAGTCAGTGATCAAGCTTAGTGAGTTTTAATTTTTCCTAATTAAAAGTTTTACTCCTAAAGCAAAAGTTGTATCTAGTGCAAACTCAATGTCTTATCAGCCAGAAAGCTGCCAAAGTTTACTACTGATGAGGGGTTCAGTTGCTACAAAATGCAAAAACAATTGCGTTGGGGCCAGTCCCAGTGTTAGTAGACATATATAGAATTGATAGTGCTATTGAGTTGAAATTTCTGTTTCATCCCCAGCCCTCCCTGCTTCTTTCTCTTTCTAGATTCTACTAAAACCATATCTAATATGGAAGTCAGACTTCTGAGGCTCCCATACCATATATTCTTAAAACAAACTCACTTCAATGCTTTGTTTCCATTTTTCTTTTTGTGCTGGTTCTAGGGTTTGAACTCAGGAGCTATGTGCCATCTTTTAGACTTCTTGCTGAAAGCTGGCACTCTACGTCTTAAGCCACACTTCCACTTGTGTGCGTGCGTGCGTGCGTGCGTGTGTGTGTGTGTGTGTGTGTGTTTCATTGGAGAGAAGCATGTTCTGGCTTCAAACTATGATTCTCAGATCTCAGCCTCTAGAGATAAAAGCCAATATGAGATAAATGAGATAAATTACAGGCAAGAGCTTTCTGGCATTCAGCTGTGGTTTCCTTTTTCAATCAGGAAAAGGATAAATTAGCATTTTATTGCATCTATTAGTAAGAAACCATAAAAATGCACCCAGCAGCTGACTTTCCATAGGGGTTAACAATGAACTTCCTAGAGTCATAAACAGCCCAAGTGAAAGGAGAATCAGGAAATCCAGCCTGAATCACCATCAGGGCTCAGCTCTTCTAAAGGTTATGACCTTTACTAGAACAGCAGGAAAAACAGGCCTGTTCCTCTCTTGTCACTTTCCAGTTGTGGGGTAACAGAAAAGGCTGGTTCATAGAGCCTTACCTCCTGTGTCACCTCCAATCAAGCTTTAGCTTCATTTACCACTTTCTTAATCTTTCTCAATTATTTATTTCCTCCCTAGTCTTTATGTCCCTATACAAGACATTTGTCATGCTCATTTATAAATCAAAATAAAAATTTGGGTTGTTAAATGGTATTCTAATTTAGGTGAATGAATCATTTCCTTGCAGAGGGATGCTCATTTATTATTACTGGTTTATTTATCAGGTCAGTCAATCAACTGACAGTTATAGATTCCCTACCATGTGACATTTTCTGTGTTAAGCTCTAGAATATATTTTTCTGTTTGAAATTTCCAGAATGTAAAATAGATTCTCGTGGGTTTTTTAAATGTATAAATACTTAGTATCGGCCAGGAGTTTGGCCTTGTGGTAGAGCGCTTGCCTAGCATGCATGAAGACCAGGGTTTGATTCCTCAGTACCACATACACAGAAAAAGCCAGAAATGGTGCTGTGGCTCAAGTGGCAGAGTGCTAGCCTTGAGGAAAAAGCCCAAGGACAGTGCTCAGGCCCTGAGTTAAAGCCAAAGGATTGGCAAAAATAAAATTAGCATTGTCTCCATTTTATAGATGTGGAAAATGAGGTTTAGGTCAGAGCCTAACAAGGACAGGACTGTCATTCACAGTAAACCAGGGCCATGTACAGACAATTACCAGATGCTTTATGGTGTTTCTGTGTCACTTCATCCAATATGAAAAAGAAACTCAGTCCTTAACCTTGTGGGGCAAAGGGCTCAATAGGCACGCAATTGTGAGACTTATGTTATTCAGATGGGATACTTTTTTTCCATATATTTTTATTGTAATTAATAGAAGGGTTACATTATATTTGCCAGATACAAGATGCATTAATTCACATACATTGATACCCTTTCTCGTGTCTTGTTCCCCATTTCCCTCCCCCCGACCCCCACCCTCATCTTGTTTTCCTCCCTTCCCGATCCAACTTCAAATAACCAAATACAAATATATCCAATATATCAGATAACAAAGTGAGATACTGTAACAATATGAGATAATCAAGGGACAGCAAAAGAGATGAGAGATAACATAGTACATTAAGGACAACAATCATTCATTATATGGCTTTTGTTTCTATATCCTGGAGGTTCTTTCATTTAGTGTCATACTATATGGCCTTATGTATCTAGGTTTTGCTCTATTGCAAATCTCTGCTTGGAGAGCCCAAGGTTTCTACTGATTCTGACAAATGAGAGAAACCATTGAGCCTAAGTTCCTTTGAGTCTGGCTTACTTCACTTAATATGATCTTTTCTAAGTCTTTCCATTTCCTAACAAATGGGGCAATGTCATTCTTTCTGACAGCAGCATAGAATTCCATTGTGTACAAATATCACAACTTGTTGATCACTCATCAACTGAGGGACATCTGGGTTTGTTCCATATCTTTGCTATGGTAAATAGTGCTGCAATGAACATGGTTGTGCTAGTGGGTAAATGCCAAGTAGTGGAATTGCTGGGTCATAGGGTAGCTCTATGTTTAGTCTTCTGAGGAACTGCCATACTGCTTTCCATAGTGGTTGAATGAGTTTGCACTCCCACCAACAGTGTAGTAATGATCCCTCCAGCATCTGTTGTTATTAGTTCTCTTGATCCTTGCCATTCTAACTGGAGTGAGGTGGAATCTTAGAGTTGTTTTGATTTGCATTTCTTTTATGATCAGAGATGTTGAGCATTTCCTCATGTGTCTATAGGCCATTTTTGTTTCTTCTTCAGAGAAGACTCTCTTTAAGTCTTTGGCCCATCTTTCAATGGGATGGTTGTTACTTTGGAGATTAGTTTTGGAGTGAATCAATTTTTTGAGTTGTTGATATATTTTAGATATGAGGCCTTTGTCTGTTGTATGGTTGGTGAAGATCTTCTCCCACTCTGTATGCTTCCTAATTAATTTACAAGCTATGTCCTTTACCATACAAAAGCTCTGCAGTTTAATGCAGTCCCACTTATCCAGCCTTTCTCTGATTTGTTGTGATTCTTGGTCCTTATAAAGAAAGTTTTGACCTGTTCCAAGGAGGCCTAGTGTATTTCCTATTTCTTCTTGTAAAGTTTTCAGTGTGTCGGCCTTTACCTCGAGGTCTTTGATCTATGTGGAGTTAATTCTAGTGCAGGGTGACAAAGAAGGATCCAACTTTAGTTTTCTGCAGGTGCTTAACCATTCTGCCAGCACAACTTGTTGAAGAGGTGTTTTTCTTCCATTCTATTTTTTTGGCTCCATTGTCAAAGATTAGGTGGCCATAGGTCTGTGGTTTAATATCTGGGTCCTCAGTTCTATTCCATTGGTCTTCAGGCCTGTTCTTGTGTCAGTACCAAGCTGTTTTGATAATTATAGCTCTGTAATAGAGTCTAAAGTTTCATATTGAAATTTCTCCTGAGCTGTTCTTTCTGCTAAGAAGTGTTTTTGCTATTCGGGGTCTTTTATTATTCCATATGAAATTTTGGATTGCCTCTTCTATTTCTTTAAAGAATGACATTGGGATATTGATGGGTATTGCGTTGAATTTGTAGATAGCCCATGGCAAGATTGTCATTTTCACGATGTTAATTCTTCCAATCCAGGAGCATGGGAGGTTTTTCCATTTCCTCAGTTCTGCTTTAATTTCCTTTTTCAGGGTTTTAAAGTTTTCATCAAAAGGTCCTTTACATTCTTAGTTAAGCTAATTCCTAGGTACTTTATTTTCTTTGAGGCTAATGCAAAAGTAGTTGCTTTCCTGATTGTTGCCTCATTCCTCTCACTGTTGGCATGGAGGAAGGCAGTTGATTTTTGAGGGTTAATTTTATACCCTGCTACCCTTCCAAAGTTTTGAATCAGCTCAAGGAGCTTGGGAGTGGAGTCTATAGGATTCTTTAAATACAGAAACAGATGGGATAGTTTTGAGAGCAAAAGGTGCCATTACAATAGGCCAGCATACCTGGATGGATGGCTCATCCTCTCCACAGTACTTTCCCTGATCTGGCAGCCTGGCTGCCGTAGGAGAAAACTAATACACCTCTAGAGGCATATTTGCCTTCATAGAAGCTGGGCATAGCTGAGAAGTGTGAAACAGAGAGGTAGGATGAGGGAGCATAAAGTGACAGGAAACATCTGTACCCATATGTACCAACCAGTTGATCTGTGATGAAGCTAAATGGAGGCCATGTGGGTGGCTCATGGATGCTGGCAGCTGCACCATAGCTGTCTTGCTTTATTTGAATCTGCAAGAAGAAAGGAGGGGGTAAATAAGCACATTTTCTACTCTTTGGACAAAATCAGCACATCTTATTTTATATTCCCTTCCATTAAAATCGAGATGTCAGTAGGTCAAAATTCCTAGATATTTTTTTGAGGGGATCAGGGAGGAGATAATAGGATTTTTTGTCTGTTTTAACTACATGTGTGCGTGTGTGTGTGTGTGTGTGCACGTGTGTGCAAGCATGCATGTGTGAACACTAGTCTTTGGGCTTGAACCAGGGGCCTAGGCATTGATCTGAGTCTTTTTTCCTCCTTAAGATGAGAGTCTCATAGACTTTCTTTCCTACCTGGCTTTGAACCAAAATCCTCAGATCTCAGCTACCTATGTAGCCAGGATTACAGGTATGAACCACTGGTATCCAGTGATAGTACTTTTTTACATACTTCCCCAATCAGGAATTTTTTCTTTATTGACATGCCTTTATATTATTAAAGGAATTATTCTCACTTCATTAGCGTTAACCAATGAAAATTCAAAAGAACACAGATTGGCTGGAATTGTGCTGTTGAAGACGGTAACTGAGCACAGTAGCTCATGCCTATAATCTTTGCTGTTCAACAGGCTGAGAGCCGACAATTGCCATTTGAAATGATCCTCCCATCAACCAGCAAAAAGCTTGATGTAGAGGTGGCTCAGTGTGGCCTAAAGAGAAAAAGTCAAGCAAGAGTGTGAGGTCCTGAGTTCAGCACACAACAGGGGCACAAATAAATAAAGAAAACTCCCTCAAACCAAAGAAACATTGTGCACCCTGGATTGAGTCTGAGTTTATTTGCCCAATTTCAAGAGCGGGAATGAGTTGGAGATTATGAGTTCAGCCATTTGCATCTATACAGATAATTCCTAGACTCCAAACTTATCTTTAAAGGACTTGCGGCGTGGTGGGTGAGATGTGACTGGGCTATGGCATTTACCAGCCACACCACCCTTGCTACTTCCTCATTTGAACTTCGCTGTGTTGTTGTTGATGATGATGGTGATGACTTTTGACGTCTGTTGAAGACTTTTATTGTTAGTATAAAGGTGATAGACAGAGGGGCTACAGTTACATAGGTCCTGTGAAGAATGTTTCATTTTCTACAATGCCAGGCTGTCCCACGCTCTCCCCCAGGATATTTAGCGTCTTTAGAGCTTAAGATATGCTGAGCAGTTTTTCAAGCCCTTTGCCTGTGTTTATCTCAATTATCCTTCATCATCCTATGAAGTGGGTTACAATAGTAGTAATTTTTTATAGGACTTTAAGGTAACAAAGAAATATAGTGGCTTTTCCAAGGCCACGTGTTTCACAATAGTCCTAACAGAGCATTGCAGTGGCTTCAGAGGAATCATCTGTGTAGGACATCACTCTAGGTGCTGGCTACATCTTCCCCATGGAGGAGAAAGCCAGTGCACTGTGTTCGTCCCGCTGCCTGTGCATTGGAAGGCTGGGCTCAGGGCGACACTGAGGTATTCCCCACACTTCCTCTCTCCAACCATTCCAAGCAGCACTAGGCATTCAGGCTCACTAGTGACATTCTTAACTTTTCCCTCTGCACTGAGAACAATTTGAGGCTAGAAACTGGCTTTTCCTCTCACTTCTAACACACTGCTTGGTCTGCCTAGTCTACCAAACAAATTCCAAATACTGCTGACTTTAGTTTGCTACTAAAGAAATACAAGGCAGGCTGGGTGTGGTGGCTCATACCTGTAATCCTACCAACTGAGGAGGCTGAGATCTGAGGATCACAATTCAAAGCCAGCTTGGGCACTAAAGTCTGTGAGACTCGTATCTCCAATTAACCACTATAAGACCGGAAGCAGCACTGTAGCTCAAGGGGTAGGGTGGTAGCCTTGAGCTGAAGAGCTCATGGACAACGCCAGGTCCAGAGTTCAAGCCCCATGACTGGTCAAAAAAGAAAAAAAAAAGAAAAGAAATACAGGGCAGAATGGATTGTATCAGCAATTTTAATTCAGAATTGTTCTGTTTTAGACAATGATCAGTGAAGACTGAAATGATACCAATGAGAGTTTGGTTTTAGAAAAACACTTAAGAAATGCAATGAGGAAGTTCATACTTAAAAGGTGGGGTGGGGTCAAGGGGAAAAAAGGTGAACAAATGAAGAGGAGAAAATGCAGTCAAGAATCCAATGTATAGCCTACAAATTAAGAAGAATGAGGGAAGGGATGAGAAAGGATAGGATGTGAGAATGTTGGTCAAGATATATTGTATTCATAAATTGCTTAGTTAAATGCAACTCCTTTGTACAACTAAAGATAATAATAATAATAAAAGAAATTCTATGAATCTTTTGGTAGTTGACATTGATTTCCTGGTTGCAAAGGGATAAAATGTAGCAAGGGCCTTGAAAATACAAACAGATAGCTTTTGCCCCAGTCACTACCAAGAGTTTTTCTGAGAAGTATATAGAAATATATGTACAACCTTTATTGCAGGCACCTTCCAGAGGCAAAGATTTTTTTCCTGCCAACTGCTATCTGAATGTTTATAATATTTATAACATCAGGCCAGCTGTACAGGCAGATGGGTTCAAGAAGTCAATAAAAGTATTCTCATTTGTCACATCTTGTACCAAATGATTTCTCAAACTTTGTATGTCTTGCAGGCACGTACATCATTCCTGAAAGAATTGAAGCAGTGCAATGTTCAGGGTTAAAACCCAGGTATAGGTAGCTATTTAAACCATGTGGAGAAAGAATTTATAAGGACAAAATTAAAGTTTAAAATTTCATGGTAAATGGATCAAAAACCTGGAGGTAAAAGCTGACACACTGAAAACTCTACAGGAAGGAATAGGAGATACACTAGGCCTCCTTGGCACAGGTCGAAACTTTCTTAATAAGGACCAAGAATCACAACAAATCAGAGAAAGGCTGGATAAGTGGGACTGCATTAAACTGCAGAGCTTTTGTATGACAAAGGACATAGCTAGTAAACTAATCAGGAAGCCTACAGAGTGGGAGAAGATCTTCACCAACCAAACAACGGACAAAGGCCTCATATCTAAAATATATCAACAACTCAAAAAATTGAATCACTCCAAAACTAACCTCCAAAGTAACACCATCCCATTAAAAAATGGGCCAAAGACTTAAAGAGAGTCTTCTCTGAAGAAGAAACAAAAATGGCCTATAGACATATGAGGAAATGCTCAACATCTCTGGTCATAAAAGAAATACAAATCAAAACAACTCTAAGATTCCACCTCACTCCAGCTAGAATGGCCAGGATCAGGAAAACGAATGACAACAGATGCTGGAGGGGATGTGGCCAGGAGGGATCAATACTACACTGTTGGTGGGAGTGCAAACTCATTCAACCACTATGGAAAGCAGTGTGGCAGTGCCTCAAAAGGCTAAACATAGAACTCCCCTATGACCCAGCAATTCCACTACTCGGCATTTACCCAACCACCCAGAAACAAGGACATACTAAACCCACTAGCACAACAATGTTCATTGCAGCACTATTCACCATAGCAAAGATATGGAACCAACCTAGATGTCCCTCAGTTGATGAGTGGATCAACAAGTTGTGGTATTTGTACACAATGGAATTCTATGCTGCTGTCAGAGAGAATGACATTGCCCCATTTGTTAGGAAATGGAAAGACTTAGAAAAGATCATATTAAGTGAAGTAAGCCAGACTCAAAGGAACTTAGGCTCAATGGTTTCCCTCATTCGTCATAATCAGTAGAAACCTTGGGCTCTACTAGCAGAGATTTGCAATAGAGCAAAATCTGGATACATAAGGACATATAATGTGAAGCTAATTGAAAGGACCTCCAGGATACTGAAACAAAAGCCATATAATGAATGATTGTTGTCCTTAATGTACTATGTTATCTCTCATCTCCTTTGCTGTCCCTTGGTTATCTCATATTGGTATAGTATCTCACTTTGTTATCTGATATATTGAATTTATTTGTATTTGGATATTTGAAATTTGATAGGGAAGGGGGGAAAACCAAGACGGGTGGGGGGTGTGGGGGGGAGGGAAACGGGTACCAAGACATGTGAAAGGGTATCAATGTATGTGAATTAATGCACCTTCTATCTGGCAAATATCATGTAACCCTTTTACTAATTACAATAAAAAAATAAATAAATAAATAAATAAATAAAATTTCATGGTAACAAAACCCTAGTATGAGATTCTAGAAGCAGTACAATTTCAACAAGGTAAGAAATAAATGAAAAGGGAAAGGAAATATATTAAAACATTAACAATGGTTGCCTCTGGTCGATGAAATTGGGTATTTGTTTTCCTTTACTGGTTCCTTTAGGTCCCAAATTTTATACATTGAACATAGATTGCTTTAATTTGGGGGAAGGATTAAATTTAAAAAAATACTATATGAGGGGGGAGGGTAATGGGTACCAAGACATGTGAAAGGGTATCAATGTTTGTGAATTAATGCACCTTCTATCTGGCAATATCATGTAACCCTTTTATTAAATACAATAAAAAATTTAAAAAAAATAAAAAATAAAAAATACTATATGAGTGATAACATGCCACTACTTTCAATTTAAAAACATGAGTGCTTTTGTGCAATTCTTAAATAAAATAATGCACCATTATGTAAGACAAAAATAAATGGAATAAAAAAAACTATCCTGTATAGAGGAGTTACAATAAGTAGAAGCTGAATGACTTCTTGGGGGAGAAAAAAAAACACGTTAGATGTCAGAAAATCTGGTTAAAAAACTGTGTCCGTAGTTTTACAGCTCAGGAGAGTTGTTGAGCCTACTTTTTGTCTTTTCCTTCTCCATTTGTAAAAATGAATTTGTTCAATAAGATGAAGTCCAAAGCTTCCTCTTGGCTTTTATCCCTTGGTTCCTACATCATTTCTCTCATGTGCATAAAACCCCACACTTGTGGATGATTGACTGGACTATATGAGGTGCTGGGTGGAAAGCCACAGAAATTTCCACATCAGCTGTTGGCCACTTAGTCTTGAGGTTCAAACTAGTACAGCTGTGGAGCTCAGGAGTGGGAAAGGAAACAAATATGGTAGAAAAAGAGTGGTGGGAAAGGCAAGGAAGGAAGCCTCTTGTTTTGACAGAACCAGCTAGACACATGGTGGGGAGTTGGTGGGCAGGGGTTGATTGATCAATGGTTGAGAGTCTGCTTGACAACTCAGAAAGGAAGAGCAGGGGCTAGACAGGGGGATGACCTTTCACCCTCAGGCTTGCAGCACAAATTCCCTGGACACTCAGTGTCTTATCACCCTGTGGAGTCAGAAGTGAATGATGGAAAACAAAGTTCCACTCAGGACATGGTAGAAGGGTTGGTTTTTGACTTGCGGGGGGGAAAAAAACTGACAAGTCAAATTTCTCTCTTGTGAAAGCGATGTTTTTAACCAGAAAAAAAAAGAAAAGAAAAGAAAGCTTTTAGCCCCAAATGTAAAAGAAGGGCAAAGAGAAAAGGACTTTGGAATTTAAAAAGCCCTGTGTCCTAATCCTAGCTCTGCCGTATGGAGCTTGCTGGGTGGCCAGCAAACCATTCACCCTTTTGAGGTGAAAATGGAAACAGCAGTTTCCCACCTCACCAAGGAGAATCCAATTCTCAAGTGACAATGCTGCAGAAATACAGAGGGTCTGCAGTCCTGCTTTTCTTCCCTATCTAAGTCCAGGTGAGTGAAGAACAAGGGTGGGGTGAAGGAAATATACAGAGGCTAAGAACAGAGATGGGTTTCCTCTTAACTAAGTTACCTGTAGCCAAGGAACTCCTACAATCTAAAGTGGACACCAGACTCTGACTGCTTCTGACTCAAACATTGACTTTCTAAGAGAAACAGTGAAAAGACATGCACTAGCCAGATTACTTTTTCCTGTGGCAAATAATATTATCCATCAACTCAGTGTTATTTTAAATCTACAAGTACCATTAGTCACTGTTTCACTTGATTTTGCTTGTAAAGGCTTCTAGTTTGTTTTAAATATTGTTGGGAGTGCAGTGGTATTTGACTCATTCCAAGGTGTCCCACTTTCCTCTTATTTTTACAAGGGCAAAACAGGCTCAACTTTACATCTTACTTAAAGCCCGTTGCATCCTTCCTGCATCCCTTCTTTGGCTAGTACTCAATCCATTTGTACTTGGCTGTATCTCTCTAGGCTCCACAAGCCTCTTTGTAAACACCTGCATCATACAGGAAGCAGGCAGAAGTTGTAAATTTATCATTTTTAGGGAAAATAATAGTAACACATTTCTATTTATAGTTTTAAATGATTATAATCTAGAAGGCTCTGCAATCTCAATGATTCTGTACCAAGTACCTCCCATGAAGGATGATGGTTTGAAGGCCTCTGTCAATCACCCAGCTGAGCATTTCTGATTTTAAGGAGCCCTTTAATCCAATCAATTGCCGAGAGTCTTACTTCCCCTGAACCATGCATGGATTAATTCTATAAGAGCACCTTTTCCATTACAGAAACTGATTGCAAACTTTCTTTCTAATTGTGAAATGCTCACCTGTTCACAGTAAACAGTTCTGGAGAGATACCTTCATTTTCTTCTGTTACTGGGCTGGGGGGAGTAGAGTGGAGTTTCTGTAGAAGCTTAAGAAGTTAAAATTCAACCACCACCTCCGATCCTAAATAGTGCAAATTTGTGTCTGAAGTGAGTGAAAATTTCAAAATGATCTTAACCCCTTCCTTATCATCTATATTGCAAGACCTCAGTATTTTAGCTCTTATCCCTAAATAAGAGGACAGTAAGGAGGATACGTGGAAGGAGCTTTTCAGCTCATTATTACAAAAGAATATTTTTTTACAAAAATTGGCAACCATTTCTCCAAGATTTGGAAAATGATTGAATTATTTAACAAGTTGAATTTAGCATACTTATATATGTGTAGATACTACTCAGTTATTAAGTTTATTTCTGAAGAGTGTATAGTGAGTTGGGAAAATATACATGGCATGCTGTGAGAGGAAAAAGGTAAGGTGAAAAATTGATGTACAATTTTTTTTGAGAACATGTCTTCAAGAAAAGCCTGTTTTCCGAATCAGTTCAGAAGAATGGCATAGATTTAAAGTGCTTGCACAAGAAGATTCTATACTCTGGCATTTTACCCTGAATGCATGTTTCAAAACAATGTCTTCCAGAGCACAGCCTATTTGGGAAGAAATTAAGGGCTTTTAATTTCTTCTGTACAGTCTGAGTGTCTGTGATGAAAATGTATTTATAGAGTATAAAATTAAAAATAAGATTTAAAATTTTAGAATGGAGTAAGGAAAGGAGAAAATTACTGCAAATGACTTCCAAGTTCATGTTCTTTTCTGAAAAATGCTTTAAAAATTATTTGAAGTAGTTGTACCAAGGAGTTACCACTCAATAAAGCAGTTTATGAATACAATATGTCTTGATCAACATTCTCACCATCCCTCCCTATCAATCCCTTTTCTCATTTTCCTTCATTTTTGCAGGGTATAGATTGAATTCTTTATTGCATTCTCACTCACATCTCCAAGTTGACATCTTTTTACTCCATGTCCTATCACCTTCCCAGTCCTGGAGCCCTAGGATTATATGGTTTCTTCAGTCAGGGGAAGAGGTGGGAAGAGCAGAATGTAGGAATGGGGTGGGGTGGTTGTTTCGGTTCGTGATTATGAAGGCTCCCATTCAGCAGGGAACATCAAGTACCCATCAGCAGAGGCCCTGTGAGACACCAGCCATCAGCTGATCTTAAAGTAGCTACAGCCCCTCTGCAGCTCTGACTCACAGCACTCTCTTTAGGAGCTGAAAGATGGACTCCAAGCTGTACCTCCACAGAGGGTTTCTGAGGCCTGTATTTCCCCAAGTACAACATGCTGATCTTGGACGATCTCTTGAGAAGCCTTGCTCAATTGATGCTCAGGAGCCATAAACCAATGACTAAAAGTTCCACCTTCTCCCTGTCCAACTTGCTGGACTGCTCTTCAGCAATTCTCCCCCCACCTTTCTTTGTATATGAGTTCTAAGACTTGAACTCAGGGCCTGGGCGCTACCCTTGAGCTTCTTCCCCTCCACTCCCAAGACTAGCCTTCTACCACTTGAGCCACTGCTCCATGTCCACCACATTTTTTTTTGCTCAGTTAGGGCCTGAGCGTTGCCCCTGGGCTTTCTCAAGGCTAGAGCTCTACCACTTGAGCCACAGCACCAAATCTGGCTTTTTCCTATGTATGTGGTATCAAGGAATTGAACCCGGGTCTTTGTGCATGCTGGGCAAGCATTCTACAAATAGGCCAAACTCCCGGTCTTTTTGTTTTTTTAATAGTTAATTGGACATAAGAGTCTCATGGACTTTCCTGCCCAGGCTGAACTGTGCTTCAGAGATCTCAGCCTCCTTAGTAGCTAGGATTACAAACATAGGTCACCGAATGCTCAACACCAATCCCCCTCCTTTTATAATTTTTTTTTTCCAGTTCTGGGCTTGGGCTCAGTGCCTAAGCACTGTCCTTGGGTTTTCCTCAAGGCTAGAACTCTACCACTTGAGCAACAGCACCACTTCTGGCTTTTTTCTATGTATGTGGTACTGAGGAATTGAACTTGGGTCTTCATGCATGCTAGGCAAGCACTCTACCACTAGGCCAAACTCCCGCACCCCCGCCTCCTTTTAAAACATCTATTGTATTAATATTGTGGGTAGGCACTGAGATGCGGTGGAGCCATACAGTGTCACTTAGCTGGGGACATTGGAGAGCTGGCACAATAGCTGCTCAGGGAAGAGGAGAGGTAGCAGCCAAATGAATGTTGTGAAATTTAAAAATCAATAGAAATACTCTGCTTTCTAGATGTGACCTTGCCATGGCGTAACAGTGAGCAAAACCCCTTTAAATAACATAGGATTATAGTGAACATAATTATAGCATCTGAGCAGGGCATATCCAGGCCCTGATCACTAGTTTAGCTAGGAGAAAATGCTGTTAGTCCACTGAAGGTCAGAAAGATCCCAGTCATCAGGAAACAAAACAGAGGGCCTATGTCGCCACCTAGAGTCCAAAGCCTGGAAGTACTGGCTAAGGAAATTTAAATTGACCTGGCTCTTTGGAGAAGTCTCTGCTGTTCAAGTGTAGGGTACTTAAAAACCATCATCTTTGGGTTTATCAATGCCAATCAGTCCTTTTACATGGAATTTGAATAAGTGTCTGAATTCAAGCACTTATGATGACTGAATGATTTCAGGATGGAAAACAAAAACAAAAACCTTTTCTGAGTAATGCCTTGACTAAAACCTTTTCTGACTAATGCCAAGTGTGTGCAGAGAAATCTTAGCCACTACTGCCCAGCCAGGTGACATGAAGAAAATGACAACGCCTCAGGCCACTTCCTCTTCTATAACACAGGGAACTGAGCTCATTTAACAATTCTAGGAACCTTCTAGGCCCTAATATTCTGTTTCTATAAATTATCTTAAACCCTATTGTAACCTCAAGTCATCAATCAGTCAAGCAAACTGGCATAGCCAAATGCTGATGGCTCATTCCTGTAATCGATCTGAGGATCACAATTCAAAGCTAGCCCATGTAGGAAAGTCCATAAAACTATTATCTATAATTAACTCCCATTCTCCCCCCAAACCAGAAGTGGAGCACTAGCCTTGAGCCAAAAAAAACCCCAGAAACAGTCTTCATGTCCTGAGTTCAAGTCCCAGAACCAACCACACACACACACACACACACACACACACACACACACACACACGTGCATGCGCCCCACATCAGAGTATGCAAAAAAAAAAAAAAAATGAGTACTCTGCAGTTAGGAATGTGAGTTTATTTCATCAGAGAAACTGTATCTCTGCTGCCCTCTAGAGCGCTATCTGAAACCTGCATGAGTTTCATAAAAAATATCCTTCAATGGAGACATTTCCTTGTTTTGAGACTTGGAGTCTGGCAACTTCTGATGTCCCAGTGACATTTTTTTTTAATGTCTTCTAACACATATTTCATCCCTGCATCTTCGTTCCATACATACCTGACACAATCTAGTTCAATTTAATTGTTGATTCCAAAGTCCTCTCACCTACCCCAAACCATCACCCTAACACTTCTCATTCATGGCAGTGGCTGTTGGAATCAAGTAAGGCCATACCCTGAGACTGGAAGAAGGAATCATTGGGGTGGATTTTTGCAGTGGTGCTGGAGAGGGTAATCTGTTCTAATCTTTGAAGCTAGTGCTTGTAAAAAGAAGCTCAGGTGCTTTGGGGGGCTGTACTTCCAAGAAAAATATACAAAAACAAACAAACTAGAGCTCTGCTGTGAGCCGACACAGGACTGCCAGACAGAAGCGCAGCAGCTGGAGATAGAGTCCCATATTTTACCTCTTCTGGAGTTATGCTTCAGTCCTAAATGATACCAGAACTATAGTCAAACTTTGTTTCTTAGTACTGTTTTAGTGTGAGGGTGCCGCTGGAGAGGGACCCCAAGAGCCCCCCTCACCTGATCCACAGCCACTTTGCAGTCCTGTGTCACACAGGCGCATGTCCCTGCAGTTTGTAAAAGACACAGTGGGGACAGCACGGAGCTCTTGGTCACTAGTGCATCAGGAACTGAATAGAGGACTAGGGACAGGTTTGCAGAAATGCAAATATTCTTCAGAACTTCTAGTGGCCAATCTTAAAGGATTATTAGTGTAATTATTATTCTAAAGAAAAAAAAATCAGCCGGGCTTGGGGCTTGCCTAGCATGCTCAACGCCCTTGGTACCACATACACAGAAAAATCTGGAAGTGGTGCTGTGGCTCAAGGGGTACAGTGCTAGCCTTGAGAAAACCCAAGGACAATGCTCAAGCCCTGAGCTCAAGCCCCAGGACTGGCAAAAAACATCAGCTGGGCATCCAGGATGGCTCACACCTGTAATCCTAGCTACTCAGGAGGCTGAGATCTGGGGAAGAAAAGTCTGTGAGACTCTTATCTCCAATTAACCACCATAAAACTGGAAGTGGTGCTGTGGCTCAAGTGATAGACTTTTAGCCTTGGGCGGCTATCAGGGACAGCAGCCAGGCCCAAAGTTCAAGCCCCATGACTGACCAAAAAAAAAAAGGAAGGAAGGAAGGAAGGAAGAAAAAAGAAAGAAAGACAAACAGACAGAAAGAAATATCTGGCTTTTTAAGTTGCCTGTGGAATAGACAGACATTGGGACAACCTAGCAATGTGGCTGTTTTTTTTAAACACACACACACACACACAGCAAGAAACCATTCAGGTATTCTCTCCCTTTTACTCCTCCCAAGGAAGAGTACACCAATTTTGTTGGTTTGTTGGTCAGTTGGTTTGAGACAGCAACTCCCTCTGTATCCCAGGCTGACCTAAAGTCATGATCCTCCTTGCTTAGCCTCCCAAATGCCGGGATTACAGGTATGTACTGCCATACCTCTATTTCCACTTTTTTCCCCATCCAAAGCACAGCACCATTTAACCCAAGTAACCATTATCCCAAACAAGGTTCTAAGAAACGAAATGGTCTGTAAAATAAGCAAAAAATGATTTAAGGCCACAAAGTACTTCCAATGATTATCTGGAGAACAGACAGCACTCACCAGCCACGCACTGGTTTTCCTCTGCAGGTCTTGGAAGATTGGTGGGATTCTTACAATATCAACCTCACCCAGAGATGGGTTTTCTTTCTACCTATGCTGACTTTGAACCAAAGTTCTCAAATTTCAGTCTCTTAGTAGCTAAGATTACAGGAATGAGCCACCAGTGCCCAGCTTGAAATCACTTTTAATAATTAAAATGTTTGGAGACAGTCAGGTGCTATAGGCTCATGCCTGTAATCCTATCTACTCAGGAGGCTGAGATTTGGGATTGTGGTTCCAAAGCAGCCCAGGTAGGAATGAAACTTATTTCCAGCTAACCAGCAAAAAGCCAGAAGTGGAGGTGTGGTTTAAATGGTATAATGGTAACTTTGATGTAAAAAAAAAAGATCAGAGACAGTGTCCAGGCTGGGAGTTCAAGTCCCAGGACTAGCACATACATCCCCCAACATGCACCCTCCCCCTCGCCCTTCCCCACACTACAACAATCAGATAATCCCCCAAATTCAAGAGTTAAGAATCTCCCTTCACCTCCGCCAGGATTATTTCATCCCTGAAATTCAGCAGTGAGAAAGAGAATTACGCTTGACTCGATGGCTTCTCATTCCACCACCCCTGCTCTCCCAGGCTTAGGGAGGAGGGGAAAGGAAGGAAAGGCCCTGTCTAGAGGAGTTTTACTTGACTAATGTTCGTTCATGGGAAACAGACTGAAGTGGAGATTGTGGATAAAGCAAGTTCTGGGGAGGTGTTCTGGGAAATCCACCAGAAGGGAGTGAGAGAAGCCCAGCTCTGAAGCTGGAATGGCCTTTCAGGAACACCACAGAGGACCAAGCACTGCTCCTGAAGGAACTTAGGCTCCGGTTGTCTCCAGAGAGAAGATGTCACGTTCTTCCCACAGCAATCCCTGGTAAGGCTGCGAAGTGACCTCAGAAAGGAGGAGCAGGGCACGACATGGCAGCAGGTACTACCACATATCTAGTTGAAGTAGTTCCTAATAGTAGTACAGTGGAGCCATGTGGTGTGTGGACTGACTGTGTGATGCTGACTGTGTGTTCTCGTGCAGGGAGTGGATGGATTGCTTGGTGATCCATCGCTGATGGAAATGTTGACTTGGATGTAGCAGCACCGTCTGCTTTTCTGGTAGGGTTTCTCTATTACTGTAGGTAATCCTGTCCCACTCGGCTCCTCTCAGGATGATGCACTTTAACTTTTGCAGAGATTCCTCTGGCATATGCTGGAAGTACTCAAAAAAAAAAAAAGACCCCGATCTTACTATCTAAATTTTTGCCAGAAGAACTGATCCACACCAAATTCATCATCCCTGGAAGTGTCTGACCAGAATCTATGCTGCTTAAAATTAGAAATTCGATGTGTACTTTATTGAGCTTTTTTTTTTCCTCCAGTGCCTAGGGTGAATGATTGTTAACATATGCTTTGAAAACTTTCCAGGCTAAAATCATTATGACCGAAATTTGGGGTCCGTAGGCTTGCTCCTCAGTGGGTCCCAGCGCCCAGGATTGTGTCTGTGGAGTTTGTTGGAATCTGCCCCTGGTCTGCATCATCCTACCGCCAAGCAGAGGTGGATTTGGGATAGACTTCCAGTTACCCAGGAGATTTTTAAACTACATGAGCCCATTGATTGTTCTTTCCTTAATTAATGAGTCAAACTATTTCACTGCTCAGCCTCCTGCCAGACATGACAATTTCCAGGTCTGTTCTCCAACACATCTCAAAGGGCAGTTTCAAAAGCTGCCTCGTTTCTAAGGATAGGCAGACATTCTTCCAGCATATTTAAACGTTTTATTTTAGGATTACACCAGATTGGGTGAGTCTCCTGGTTTTTGTCACAGTGTAGATCTCTGCTTTGGTCTGCATGGAAGAACTTTATGAGAGATCCACTGTTGAATTTAAGGGGTTGTGTGTGAGTGGTGTTGGGGTCACGGCTGCTTTCCTCTGTGTGACTTTCCTCTGGTCGAATGAGTAGAAGTGGAAGGTAGACCTTGCTCGCCGCCCAGTTTACCCCGTTTAGCTGTGGAGAGCATGTTCCTTGGTGTTCAATGGCTCTTCCTTATGTTGAATTATCAATAATTCCAAATTCAAACTCGTCATTCATTCAACTATCAACACCTTAGAATGTGCATTTCTTGGCCTGAACCTTACTCTTCTCTACCCATTTTATTTCCCAACTCTAGTTTTTTTGGCTGGTTAATAAGAAATAAAGAGTTTTGAGGACTTTTCTGCCCCACCTGGCTTTGAATCGTAGTTCTCAAATCTCAGCCTCCTGAGTAGCTCAACGGTGTCAGGTTTTTTTTTTTTTGTTGTTGTTGTTGTTTTGGGTTTTGGGTTTTTTTTTTTTTTTTGCCAGTCTTGGGCTTGAGCTCAGGGCCTGAGCACTGTCCTTAGACTTTCTCAAGGCTAGCACTCTACCACTTGAGCCTCAGCACCACTTCCAGCTTTTTGCTATATATGTGGGGTACTGAGGAATCGAACCCGGGTCTTCGTGCATGCTAGGCGAGCACTCTACCAGTAGGCCAAACTCCTGGCCCCTCAGGTTTTTTTTTTTTAATGTAAAAAAATGTTCTTACTCTGTCGCTGTATTGTCAATGCCTTCCTTCCAGCACTCCAGCTCCTGACAAGTATATAATATTGTCTTTTGCACAATGTCATATAAACAAATCATAAATGTATGATTTTTGTATTGATCTTCTACTTAGTACAGTGTTTTGGATTTAACTGTTATATTTACCAGTGGTTCATGTTTGGTTTTACTTCTGAGTCGTGCTCTGGATGAAATTCACATATGTGAACGGATTATGATTTGTTTACTCAACCAGTTGCTATTGTTTATGCCTTTATGATTAAAATCACTGGGAATATTTACCAGTTGGCTTTTGTGTGCAAGCACAAGGAGTAAGAGTATTGGATAGAGTGACAACAGAAGCTTAACCTTATCAATTAAGTAATCATTAGTTAGTTGCATGAGGGACTTCAATTCAACATGTCAATTTTTCAATACAATGTATCTTGGTCCTATCACTTCCTCTCAACCTCCCTGCCCCTAACAAGCTGATTCGTTCAATTTTTCACATATGTATATTGAACTTTTTTTGTACTATTTTCATCCACCCTTCCTTTGTCATTTGTTTATCTCTTTCCTTTGACCTCCCCACTTGACAAAATTTGTTCTGGTTTCCTAGTAGTCATTTTGTAAAACTAGAAGTTAGTTGTTCACAGGAATTATAACCGTTAGGTGCCTCCTGAGTTGTGTAGACCACAACTCAGTCAATTGCTTTCTGCCAGTAGTGCATTTCTGCATGTGACATATCATATACATCAATATATATATTTTTATATATAATTTGATAATTTAGATCTGACTTCCACATATGAGAGAATGCATGCACCCTCTGTCTCTCTAAGGCTGACTTTTAAGAAGCTTAAATTTATAATGAAGCACTAAGCTGATATCCCAGTGGTTATTCCATGCCACCAGTAATGAGATTTCTAGCTGTACCACATTCTTGTCTGTACTTGCTATTCCCAATCCTTTAAATTTTAGCCATTCTAGAATGCCTTTAGAATAAAAATATTTCCCTGCTACCATTAATAATATTAATATTATCTATAGTTGTTATCCACTACTGATCATTTCTTCTCCCCTTTGAGGCAGGTAAAAATAAAGATTAGACAATAAGGAAAGACAAAAGAGGAAGAAGAAAACAGATCGATAAAGGTTATTGATAAAGATTGATAAAGATTTCAGTCACAGAAATAAAGAAAGAAAAAAGAAACTGGGTATTATTTTTTTAGTAGTTTGTATTAATCAATTGTTAGGTTTTAGTCAAAACAGATCAGGGAAAAGCCTGTGTTTCACTGCCTTTCATTTTTTAAGTCAGTTCTATAGAGGAATAATTTATATGCAATAAAATGCAAATTTCCCTCCACTTCTTACTTTTCCTAATCTCTAAGTGGCTTTATTATTCTGTTCGATGAAGGCTACTTTGTTTAGCTTCCAACCCATTTTTAGATATTGCGAATATTTACTCCCATTTTTTTGGCCTTGCTTTACTTTTCCTTATTAGTATAAATTTAAATTTTTAAAAATTTATGAAGTTCTTTAGTTTTTTTGCTCTAAAATTTAGGTCTATAGTCCATTTCCATATATAAGGTAATGGTTGAAGAACTCTCTAATTTTCTTCTGTAGATATCTATCTACTCTTATTCTTCCATTTCTAGTTGTCAAAAAGTCTATCCTATAATAGGACATGGTGCTAAATGCATGCAATCCTAGACCCCAGAAAACTGAAGCAAGAAGATCATAAGTCCAAGGGACACCCTGGGCTATGTGGTGAGAGTCTCTCAAAACAAAAAGTCAATCCTTTGGCTTTTCCAATGATCTGGATTCCTATGCAAAAAAAAAATCAGTTGACTATTTACATATGGATCTATTTTTGAATTCTCCATCAATCCATAACTATTCATGTAATAATACTATATTGTTTTTATTATTGTAGTCTTATATTAGTGTGTGTGTGTGTGTGTGTGTGTGTGTGTGTGTGATAGTACTGGGGCTTAAATTCAGGGCCTTGAATTCTTATTTGGATTTTTTTTTAACTCAAAGCTGGTGCTCTACCAATTGAGCCACACTACCACTTCCAGTTTTTTGCTGGTTCATTGGAGATAAGAGTCTCTTGGATTTGTCTGCTTGGGCTAACTTTGAACCTCAGTTCTTAGATGTCACCCTCCTGAGTAACTAGGATTACAAGCATGAGCCACTAGCTGCTGGTGCTTTATATTGTCTTGATATCAGAATCAAGTTTGAATCCTGTAAATTTGTACTTTTTTTCAAATTTGTTTTGTGTATTCTGGAATTTATATTTTCTTACCCATTTATAATCTGCTTAAGAACCTGAATGAAACAAGCTGTATAAAGAGTCAAGCCCAGGACCTGCCATAGCAAGTGTTATACCACCAAGCTATATATCCCCGGATCTTGAAGAGGGTCTCTTGACAGATGCTGCAAACTGTGCTAGAGGAGCCAGGAAATGAATGCACACAGACCCCTCTGCAAACAATCTCCTACTGGTATGCTGCATGTGTCTATTCCTCCTTCACCCCCAGAAACCTCAGAGGAACTGTCTGATCTGGTTCACACAAATGAATCCCACTGGTATCCAAAATAAGGTACAGAAAGGATCAAAGGGGAGACAGAGAGAGGCTGCATGCCTTGCCACCTTTCCTACATATCCATGCCTCTTCACGAGGGCAAATCCATCTCCTCATGCCCATGGCAGCATCCATTCCCTAGATAGAAAACCTGTATTATCTTTGGGCTGGAACCAAATGGCTCATCATTGGAATCTGGTAGGAAGGTCCAGAGGCAAGGTAGATTGGAAAGCATCAGAAGACTTGTTCATTTCCCCAGAGATGAAACAGGTCTCTGGTATAGGCTAACATTCAGCAAGTGAAGTTCATTCATGCTCATTCCTCCACATACCCTGGTATCTAAGAGAACTGAAAGCAGGCTGACCTCAGGAAAGTTCTCTTTACTCAAAATAAAGAAAATTGCCATTTTGTACACGAATGCCCAGCCACTAATTAGCTGTTGTGTTTTTATATAAAGAGAGGCTCTTTGGCTACAGAACATGAATTTACATGTTAAGCTCTATCCAAAGTGGCAATTAAGGACTTTACCCAATCATAATAAACCTTGGTCTTCCTTCTGCGAGTCAGTACTGCATCTTGTTGCCAGAGCAAACCCATCAGCTCATTCCTGGTTTCCTTCTGCAAACACAGCAGAGCCATGACATTCCACAGAGCCAATGCTCTCTGACTCTTGCCAGGATTCCCACAGCACCAGGCTGCTTCAGGGCCCTCACAGTGTTGCCTTGGGCACAGGAGCCCCTAAATGTCCTGTAGCCTCAGGCAGCAGCCCAGACTGATTTGCAATCACAATAATTCTTTTTCAGGACCAGAATGTAAATCTATACTTTTGCTTCATTGCATTTATCAAAGATGGCAATTGTGCAAGCAAACGACAAATATTTTTAATCTGTCTGTATTCGCTACTGCTCTTTACTGTGTCCATTGAAAAATATATATCCTGGCATTGTATCTTTTGGAACATTCGGTTATCTTCCATTTGGGGGGAAGAGTGAGGAGCAGTGTGAAGCCAGAAAGAAGTCATGAAAGAAACATAGACTCCATGTTTTCCCTCATTTGTAGTAATTAGTATATGACTAGGATTTTCCCAGCAGAGAATCACAATAGCTCAATAACTATGTACATATGACCATATAGGATGATGGGAAGTAAAATGAGCTCCAGAATAGGGAAACAAGAGATTTTTCTTTGCGGTGGGTGTTTTTAATGTGCTATGTGAAGTTATTTCTTTTTTCTTTCATTTTGTTCCCCTATGTTTTCCCCCCTGTTGTCACTGCATTTGATTTTGGTACCTGGTGTATTTGTATATACGTTTATTTGAATGAGAGAAGGGAAGGGGCACAACAAAATGGTGAGACAATGGACAAAGGGCGAACCAATGCCAGAGTGACACTCCCCAGACAGTATGTTAGAAAAGAACTTTACAACTTGGGGGGGGCGCATTGGGGAGGAAGGGAAGTAGAAGATAAATGTGGGAGGGGATAACAAAGTTCCACAAGAAATGTATTCACTACCTTATGTATGCAACTGTAACCTCTCTGTACGTCACCCTGACAATAAAATGAAATGTTTTAAAAAAAAGAAAAGCAATGCTGGCTGGGACATAATGGGTGAAAGGAAAAATATAGAAGCAGTAGAGAGGTGAGGCCCATGAAGTAAGAGAAAGACAAAGTACTGAACTCAAGTTAACCCAGCCAGATGGTGCTAGGTAAGAATGTAGGCCTGCTTTGGCTGTCTTGAATCATTGTTTAAGTAGCTTTCCAAATTTGGATTCCTGTACAAAAGTTTACATATGTATAAATATGATAAATATATTCATATATTATAGGTTATATATTTCTATGTAATATATCATAGCTTGTAAACATTTATATGTTTAATATACGTCTTATAAATATTATATGTTGTGTATTTATATAATCTGTAATGTGTTACGGCTAATATAATATCTATAGCATATATAATATATTCATCTATATAATATAATCTATCCATCTATCTATTACCTATCAATAAATGCTAGGAATCAAAACCAGGATTTGGTATAAGTTAGGCAAGCACTATACTATTGAGGTATATCTCCAGCCCTGTACAAAGTTTCTTGATTATTGCAGAAGCCAAACGAAACAATCTAAAGGCCAGTTGCGGCCCTATACCACAATTTGTGGTGCTGGGTTTCTTATCACTGTGCTGAGACAGTGTTGGTTATATTCTACAAACTTAGACGTGCATCTGATCTATAGAATAAGTGCTGGCTTTCCATGCATTTTGAAAAAGGAATTAGAGGGACAAAGATGCTGCCCTCCCCCAAAAGTCTCTCTCTTCACTCCTTTCCTCCTGAGGAGTGGCACAATTTTCAACCTCCTTCACATCCGCCTTCTGCCTCTGGTTTTGAAATCTGCAGATCTGAAATCCGCTTGTTTGCTTGTTAGCATGAAAGGCTTCCTTGGTCTGTGCTTGCTTGTTAGCGAAGAACCAACAAGCATTGCAGTCCAAAGGTAATCACAGAATGAAATCACTTCCAGATGCCAAATGCTACTCCTGATGGCGAAAGCAGACTTTACAATTGCAGTGGACCAGGTACTCAATGGCTCTCACCCAATCCTATTAGGGATTTGAACAGGCACATATGTTCTTGTCCTCTTTCTCCTTCTCTCTCTCCCTCTCCTTCTTTTCCCTCTGTGACACCTTCCTTTCCTCAGCTTGGATCAATTTCAATCAGAAGAATAAAGTCAAAGTTGGATAGAACCCAGCCTCAATTCTCCCATAAGAATCTGAGCTTCCGTGATCTTGGGATGTATTATTGGATGATAGTTCCCCATAACCCATTAGAGCTGCAGCCACCGAGGAGAAGAGCCTTTTCTTCTTGTTCCATCATCATGGCCCCTCAGAAAGTCTGTTCCAGGTAAAGTATAGTTATGAGAAACACTTTTCCCTGGTTAGGAATTAAAGGATCTGAGGGGTTATCCTTCCTGAAGGACTGAAAAAGGATCCCAGTCCATACCCAAATCAGAATGGGAACACAAACAAAACGAACTCAACTGAAGAGGAACCCACACTGGTAAATAGGCAGACTCAGCAAGCACATAGGAAATGCTGTTTCTAATGCTCTCATGTTGAGCCAGCCAAAGGTTCCTATACAGGGTCTAAGAAGAAAAAGAAACGGTAGAAAAGTAGAGACACAGAAAATAAGGCTAAAAGAAGAAACAGGCTCAGCACTAAAAGACATTTTTAGAGCTATTTAATCACACCACTAAGGTCTGGGAAAGAATAGAATCAGTAAGAGGAATTCATCATAGACATATTGATTTTCTCCCCTTTAAAAGTGAGTGCCATGAAATCTAATTTCATTTCCCATCTCCGCTTAACCCCAGAAAGCACTTACGTGGCAAAAAAAAAAATCTTTTCTTTCATTCACTAATTAATCTTCTTGACTGAGGCTCCAGTCACAGACCTGACTATTGGCAGACATAAGAACTATGATCTAATCATATGCAAGTAGATAAAAACACAATGAAACATTTAGATCAGGCAATAGAAGGGCTTTTGAAAAACCTCTTTTATTAGACTTCTATGTAGTTAATACACTTATTCAATTATTACTTCCCTTGTGGATAATTCATTACATTTTAAACACAATACAAATGTATTTCTTCCTAGGCAATATAGCTTTGCTCACATTCAGCAATTTATTCCCAGATGTTTATATCCGCGGGGTCCAAGAACTCCATAAAACCTAGGATAATAGCACATTGAAAATATCTGGCCACAACCCATAAAAGAACGTGCATAATAAAAATGCTCCCACCCGCCCATCCTCTCTCGAATGCCAACCTTGCAAATGTTTCAAAGTAATTTTCCAAAGATGCAGTGGGGGTAGGGGGGAAGACTGCAAGCCTTATATTCTCACACCACTGAGACCTGAATTCAAGACCCATGAAGACATGCTTATATCCAACTCTTTTAGAGAGAATCTCATTAAAAATCAATCCAGAAAAAAATAAAGCTTGTAAAGTCTGTTTCATGGTAATGAAATTTAGAAGAGGTGTGCACGAGTATGTATGAATCCAAAGTGAGCTAAATCATCAAATTTTCATTATCTGTTATCATGTAAGCAATTACTGCTTCCCCAGCCATTTTTTCCGTGTTTTATTTCCTTGTTTAGTTTTAGAAATCCAAAATATTTTATGACAAGCTTTCAAACAGCTACTTACCTTGGGAGCATAATAATTTAGATCAGACAAACAACAAAAATCTCTAGCCTGGGCCTCTCTCAGCTCCTGTTAGAAATATAAGACATTCAATATTCAAATCTGGTAAATGCCTGGACTGACAGCAGCATCTGCTCGTCTTCATTTACTTCTAAGGACAGAATTAATTATAGGAAAGAGAAAAAGGAAGTAATAAGAGAAGCAATGATAAGAATGATACAAATGAGAGGAAGGTACACTATTTGAGTGCATCCACAGGATGTCATGCTGCCCAGATGGATGTGGATATGTCTAAGAAAGTGGAAAAGACAAAGGACCAGTGTCTGCTCAATGGAATGAAACAGGGGACAAAAAAGGGAGGAGGATACTCCATTGTGTGGGAGAGACCAAACTGTATTTATAGTCAGAAAATCTAAGATGGAGCAAGTCCTTTCATCTTAGCGGTCATGTGACTTGGGCCTAGTTTCTTTATCTATAAATTGAGACAACCCTCTTGCTTTGAATGGTTGCTGAAGAGACCAAATGATCTAAGAAGATTTGCAAGCTATAAAGTACCAGGCATGTCTGCCCTAACAGAGTGAGTGAAGTTGTATAAAGAGTTAGACAGCTGATGAAATGAAAACACCCTGGGACCTAGTCTCACTTTTATTTATGCCTAACACATGGTTGGGTAATGCTTTCCATCTTGTTTCTTTGTCTGTTAAGTGGGGATTACCATATTTGTATTTTGTGGTTGTTGCATGATCAATGAGAGGTTATCCACAAGAGATGTGTAAAGGGTGAGGTGCGATTCAAATTCAAGTCTTTGTCTCACTTGGGTGAAACATGATATGACTCATTTCTTTATTCATTCATTCAACCAATATTCTTTCAAGATTCAATTTTTTTCTAGGCTCTGCCAAGCATTCAGAAATGTTATAATTGATTTAATAAGACAGATTTGATCTTGGAATGCATAATAAACTTCATTAACCTCCCTCAGTTCCAGGTATCTCCACTTTAAAGTTAATATATTGTGAAAACTACTGCAAGGCTGACTACTGTGTGTGTGACTCACAAAATAAGGTTCCTTGAATTGTGTGAATACATTTTAGGATGGGAAAAAATTAAGAGACAGAGAAAAAAGTTTCCTCGTGTATTTTTTGGTAACAAATATTCAATTCATGTATGCTTGAACTGGATGATAAAGAATTGGGCGTGTCTGACTTCTGGGTGGTTGCAAAGAGTGAGAAGACAAGTAGGTGGAGACAGGTAAAGGAAGTCCAGCCTTCTACAAATAAATGATCCAATGTCATGGGGTATATATCAAGAGTAAAACATAATGCTTTGTGAATAGTAAGATTTCACAGATTCTGTTAAACTCCCCATGTGTGAGTTCTACGTGACACCTCTGTGGTGTTTAGTAAAACAGCCTCAAGCCAGCAGCTCTTTACATCCCCCCTAAGGCTTCTTGGAGGACTTTCCTGATTCCATCTATGAGAGGAACACAATGTAAGAAGCATTAGTGACATTCATTTTGAATGCCAGCAAGGTGAAGCTGATTATTTGTGTTATAGAAAAAGCAAACCCACCTTGACAATACCTGAATCTTCAGTTTCTAATGGTCCTGGAAAGCCAGAGGTTCAAATGGTGAATGACAGAAACACCTTAGGCGCCACAGCAGTCCCATAAACGTCTTCGTAGCAGAGTGGCAAGTCTTTCCCTGAATCTCAAAGCTTTCTTTGAAGTCATGAGGCAAGGATTGTACACGTGGAAGAAGTATGCAACTTATTATTATCATTATTTGCCATTGCTTTGGATGCTTTAAAGTAATAGTAGATTTATCACAGTTTTCTTACAGCAAATTTTAGTTTCATCTAGTGTTTCTTGTGAAGCCTGAACCAATAAACTAGTTTGTCTTTGTAGTTGGTCTGCCACAGTAGTTCCCATATTTTTCTGCCAAGAAGGCCTTTTAGAATCCGATTAAATGGGTGACATGACATTTATAGTATCAGAGACTAGAACACCTGGAAAGAGGCCCAGAATTTATCCAGTCTCTTGGGGACCCTCTAGTACAAAAGACTCCCCCCCTGTTCGATGAATCCTACTAGAGCCTGCCTTTACTACTCTCCCTCTAGAAGTTTACTCTCTGCTGGAACAGCTACCCTGGGTTTCATGGATTTACTCTGCAAATAATAAACGCTTAGTAAATATTTTTGTATTCTTGATTTGGTTTGGCTGAAGACCTCGAGTGGTGAAAAAGGGCATGGAAACAGTTTTTGTTGTGTCATGTGATAGGGAATGAGAACGACAATTTAGAACCATCTGAAACTTCAATTTTTCATTTCCATTTACAACTTTACTTTGTATCTGCAAACGACAGAGCTACTGTTTCTTTCTTAAACAAAACAAACAAACAACAACAACAAAAAACAACACATGCAGCCAGGATGGCTCACATCTGTAATCCTAGCTAGGTTGAGATCTAAGGATTATCAGCGAGGCAGGGATGTCCATGAGACTCTAATCTGGAATCAACTCCTGGAAACTGGGAGTGGCACTGTGGTTCAAAGTGGGAGAGAGCACTAGCCTTGAGCAGCAAATCTAAGGTAAATCTGAGTCTGCTCAGTGACTCAGGAAGAAAGCTAACCTTGAAGACCTTCTCCCCAGAGGAAAAGTGTCCAGGTTCTGGCAGTGGCTGAGCCACAGCAGCAGTGTGGAACTCCAGAAACCATGCACAGTGTCCTAGAGTGTGAGGAGAAAAGACTGTGAGCCTAGTTTTCTGTACCTAACTAAACTTCAGTCGAATGTGAAGCGTGAAGAGGCACTTGAAGGTACATAAGAATGCAGTTAAGTTTGGTGACCATGCAGGCAATAAGAATGTTTTTATTTTTTAACTTTTGAAGTAATCCTGCAATAGAATGCAGAAACAGAAACTTCACCTTCCTGAATTAACTGAGAAAGATTTAAAGACAAGAAAAAGAAAATAAAAAGCATGGGGTGGTGGTGGTGGTGGTGGTGGTGGTGTGTGTGTGTGTGTGTGTGTGTGTGTGTGTTAAAGACAGGGCATAGAGATCAGTCTTGTTTAAATGAAAAAGTTTCTAAAACTGGAGATCTAAGCCTCTTCAAATGCATGTTCAATCGTACCATTTATTTCTAGAGAAATTCATATTTGTGTCATAATAATTTTGTGAATATCTATGGATTTTTCAGTGTGTTTGTGAGGTGTGTGTGTGTGTGTGTGTGTGTGTGTGTGTGTGTGCGCACGCGCCATTACTGGGGCTTGAACTGGGGCCTGGACACTATCCCTTAGCATTTTAGCTCAAGGCTACTGTTCTACCACTTGAGCTACAGTACTGCTTCCATTTATGTGCAGTTAAATGGACAGAAGAGTCTTACAAATGTTTCTACCTCGCTGACTTTGAGCTGCCAACTTCAGCTTCCTAAATAGCTAGCATTACAGGTATAAGCCACCAGCACCTGGCTTACTTAGGTTTTTAAATACTAGAATATTATTTTTATTGTGACAGACACAGCAAAGTCAAGTCATCTGTCCTATCATTACATGGAAGCACCCGTTAGAAATTAAAGGCCTTTGAAATACTAGCAATAAAAAAAGCATGATTCTAACCAGGCACTGGTGGCTCACGCCTATAAGCCTAAGCTATGCAGGAGGCTGAGCTCTGAGGATCATGGTTCAAAGCCAGCCTGGGCATGAAAGTTTCTGAGACTCTTATCTCACCACCAGAAAACCAGAAGTGGCGCTATGGCTCAAGTGGTAGAGCACTGGCCTTGAGCTTAAGAGCTCAGGGACAGCACCCAGGCCCAGAGTTTAAGCCCCACAACTAGCTTCCCCCCAAAAAAAATGAAGCATGATTCTGATGCCTGATCTCAGTTCAGTTATTATAGTTACCTTTTAAAAAACATTTTCCTTCAACAATAATTGATTAAAATTCAATTTTAATCTGATTTTTAAATTATTTACAATTAGTTGTACAAGGGGGTTTCAATCTAACATGTCCATTTACTTGTACAATGCATCCTGATCATTCTCTTCCCTTCCTATCCCTTTCTCCATCCTAGTTCCCTAGTTCCGTTTTCACATATGTACATTGAATATTATGATTATATTCACCCACCTCACATAGATTCTGGGTCAACCTGTGGATAAGGAACAGACACTGACCTATGGTTTGGTATGATGCTTATATATAGTACAAATACTAATGTACTAAAAACAGGAGTTGAGCAGAAGCAGAGATGGGTAGCCACATAAGCTCCCGATTGTATATGATTTGTGCTTTGAGGCCAATAGATAATCCCTGAGCTTGATGAAAATAATAAATCAGAACATGTCTACAAGAATCAGAAGCAGGAATTCTTAATCGCGTAGGAGTGGGAGGCCATGAAGTTATAAAAGGACAGGTTTAGCTTTTATTTTACATACTCCTAAACAGTGTGCTTCTTTTTGAGCTATGTATGTAAATTACCTTTGCAGGTCTGTGAACGAATTGCCTTTCCAAGTATAACCCAAATGTTATCAGCCTATGGAATAATTAAAGTCACACTGAGATGTTATACCTAAATTTTCACCATTGCTAGTGTTCATTTTCTCAGTATCACCCAGTGATTTCTTGGGAGTCTCAAAAAGTCCCTTCTTTTCATGACCATAGGTACAATTGCTAGGGTCTCTTTATGGGGCTCTCCCACTCCTTGACACAAGGCAGTCTGTTAATAAGATCACTTCTTGATCTTTAGAAAATCTTCTGATACTTTTTTTTTTTGCAAGTCCTGGGCTTGAGCTCAGGACCTGAGCCCTGTCGTTAGACTTTCTCAAGGCTAGAGCTCTACACACTTGAACCACAGCACCACCTCCAGCTTTTTTCTATGTATGTGGTACTGAGGGATCGAACCCGGGTCTTCATGCATGCTAGGCAAGCACTCTACCACTAGGCCAAGCTTCCAGTCCCTCTTCTGATACTTTTTGTTTCCCATTCTAAACATACAAATCCCAAATCAAACTTCAATTTAGAAGAGATAAAAGTACAGCCACAGGATAAACAATACTTAGGGAAAACAACCAGACACCCAGAAGATGTGTAATCTGCAGGACAATGGGCATAGTCTCTTAAATGAGTCTGTTTGGTTTTTGTTTTGTTTTGATTTTTCCAGTTCTGAGGCTTGAACTCAGGGTCTGGGCACTGTCCTTGAGCACTTTTGCTCAAGGCTAGCACTCTGCCACTTGAACCACAGCACCACTTCTGGCTTTTTATTTCCCCCGTGTACGTGGTATGAGGAACTGAACCTAGGGCTTCATGCATGCTAGGCAAGCACTTTACCAGTAGGCCACCCTTCCAGCTCTGTGGTTTTGGTTTGGCTTTTTTGTTTGTTAAATCTAGATTTAAATCAAGACATAGAGGACACAACCAGATGTCTGGGTGTCGTCCTCTAATGGACATTATGGAGTCACTGGGAGAGTTAAATTTATGAAATTGATTCTTGAAATGAAATCTAAAAGCATCCAAATGTGGGTTAGGGATGATTGAGTGAAAAAGCAAGTACAGTGTGGTCTCATTTAGCAAACACATGTGCACATACACACATATGCACACAGAGGAAGGATCTGGAAAATGCACACTACAATTTATTAGTATTTATCTTGTTGGGAAAGGGTATGCTATTTTAATTTGTTAAATATGTTTGTTTTTATCTTCTAATTTTGCTACCATACGTACTGCATTTGTAACAATAATACAAGCTGTGAAATTTCCCCCTGAGAATTTACTTAGTGAACTCCAATCTCTGTTTCCTTTGCCTTGATCTTGGATTCCTTCCTTCTCTATCAACACCTTCTGCATGAAGTCCTCCCATTAGGTTGTTCTCGTCTTCATCAATATTTCACTCTGAGACACATAGAAGTTGTTTGGATAACTAACCTACTTAATAGAGGCTCACAAGTCCCATAACTAGGTGTTTTCCCAGGTTTCCCCTGTTTTAGGTCGACATCCTGTGTCTACCTTGTGTTTTTAATTTCTCATCATTACCATGTGAAGAACAAGTATCTGAAGTCAGGACAGCACATGCGCTTCTTGGATTATAACAATACACCCAAGTGAAGATGAGTTTTAACATCGTGTGTGCTATTGCTGTGGAACAGCTGATTGAAACCTTAAGGCGTCCTCTGTTACAGAAAATAAGACCGTTCTAGAAGGCAGGCAAGATGTGGCAAGCCGCACATGTGCATCCACACCTGACTCTGACCCCTAAGCATTTCCAGCACCGACGTGTTAAAGGTATGTTTTCTTGAAACAGCTTCCACAGGTATTCACAGGAGATACAAAGAACAAGCGAATATTTATAACTCCTTGACACCAAGGAGATAAAGAATCTGTAACTGTTGATGCTCACCATAAAAGCATTTGCTTCTCTTGGGAATTTGTGTAAGCAAAATCAAATCCCTGGAGGCATAAGCACAAACTAAGTCTTAGGGGTATGTGCTGGATGGTTTGAGGGAGGAAAGTCTAGAGAGGAAATGAGTATCCAGTTGAGAGAAAAAATAAAGCCGAAGTAAACTTTCTATGAGGAAGTCATAAGAAGACAAGTCTGAATCTCCACAGCAACAACCATCCCATTAAAAAATGGACCAGACTTAAAGAGAGTCTTCTCTGAAGAAGAAACAAAAATGGCCTATAGACACATGAAGAAATGCTCAACATCTCTGGTCATAAAAGAAATGCAAATCAAAACAACTCTAAGATTCCACCTCACTCCAGTTAGAATGGCCAGAATCAAGAAAACTAATAACAACAGATGCTGGAGGGGATGTGGCCAGGAGGGATCACTACTACACTGTTGGTGGAAGTGCAAACTCATTCAACCACTATGGAAAGCAGTATGGCAGTTCCTCAAAAGACTAAACATAGAACTCCCCTATGACCCAGCAATTCCACTACTTGGCATTTACCCAATCATCCAGAAACAAAGACATACTAAATCCACCAGCACAACAATGTTCATTGCAGCACTATTTACCATAGCAAAGATATGGAACCAACCTAGATGTCCCTCAGTTGATGAGTGGATCAACAAGTTGTGATATTTGTACACAATGGAATTCTATGCTGCTGTCAGAAAGAATGACATTGCCCCATTTGTTAGGAAATGGAAAGACTTAGAAAAGATCAAATTAAGTGAAGTAAGCCAGACTCAAAGGAACTTAGGCTCAATGGTTTCCCTCGTTTGTCATAATCAGTAGAAACCTTGGGCTCTCCTAGCAGAGATTTGCAATAGAGCAAAACCTTGATGCAAAAGGCCATATAGTAGGACACTGAATGAAAGGATCTCTAGGATATAGAAACATAAGCCATATAATGAATGATTGTTGTTCTTAAGGTACTATGTTATCTCTCATGTCTTTTGCTGTCTTTTGGTTATCTCATATTGTTACAGTATCTCACTTTGTTACCTGATATATACGATATATTTGTATTTGGTTATTTGAAATTGGATAGGGAACGGGGGAAAACAAGATGAGGGGTGGAGGGGAGGGTAATGGGGATCAAGACATGTGAAAGGGTATCAATATATGTGAATTAATGTACCTTCTATCTGGCAAATATCATGTAACCGTTTTATTAATTATAATAAAAAATGTTATCCAATAAATAAATAAATAAAAAAGAAGACAAGTCTGGGGCCAGGAGTTTGGCCTAGTGGTTGAGTGCTTGCCTAGCATGCATGAAGCCCTGGGTTTGATTCCTTGATACCACATACACAGAAAAAGCTGTAATTGGTGCTATGGTTCAAGTTGTATAGAGTTAGCCTTGAGAAAGCTCAAGGACAGTGCCCAGGCCCTGAGTTCAGGCATCAGGACTGGCAAAACAAACAAAGACAGGTCTTCCAAGTCCTCAGTCTAGAGAAATTCTCCCAGGCCTTTCTGCAACAAAGACATAGAGTTCCACAGAATGAAGATCTGAACAACGTGAACGCTCAGATTCCCTTACAGCATCCTTTCTACCACTCGCATTTTTCCATTGTCCACCTAGAAAACTAGAAAAAGACAAGGTTTCCTGGAAGAATTCACCAACTCATCATCTGATCGTCAATCTCAGAAACCTTATAAGATAAAATATCTCTTGATGCGAATATTTCATTTACCCCATCTTTCTCACCAGATAGTTTTTGTGTAGGAGAATGCCCTTAGGGTCCATATGGTTCATTTATTACAAACCCCCAAACTTACTGGTGACAGGGGGTATCTTCTCAAAGTAACTAATTGTCGGGGTCCTTCGTCCCTGGTCCCTCTCTACTAGTAGGGGGATGGGGAAAAACACACCCCAACCAGGCCAAGCCTTGAGAGGAAGGGGCCCAATGTCCTCCCGCACCCAGCCTTCTTACCCCAGAGCACGAACAGAGACACCACGCAGCTTCATCAAGGCAGGAAGATCTCTCTCTTTATTCCCTAAGGGAGCCTATCATATACAAGATGGACAGGACAAAGAGGTCCACGTGTTTTATCCCTACTACAAGCCTCAGCAGAAAGTTATTAGACACGGCGTTACTCGGCCCCCAACACTAATGATAAAATTCAGACCTGAATTCATTCCTTTCCTAAATAGTAAGCTGAACCATGAACACTTAATCTCTTAAAAACAATAAATATGAAACCTGACACCTGCTCAAAAAAATAATGCATCCTTTGCCTCCAGGCTTGTAAGGCATGTATTCCCTTTGATGCTTACCAATTAATAAAAACAAACAAAATAACAGCATTTAATATTTGAATAAAATATAAGATTAGTTAACTGAGTCAAAATATTTTATTATTTTACATACATGATAATAAAAATACCAATTGTTTCATGTCTAAGAACTTTCCTTTTATATACTATATATAATATCATACTCGGTCTTCTATTCAATAAACCAAAGTGAAACAAAAGTAAACAAAATGCATATAGCACACACACACACATACACATACACACACACACACACATACACATACACACACACCTCTAACCCTAAGAATGGTCACAAGATTTGGTCACAAAAGGCACATAGACACTCTTAGAATATTGCACAGAAGCCTTAGATTTTTAGTTCATCACAATTAATTATATCTTCTTATCCTTCAACATACTCTCATTAATGCATAGCATATTGTCTCTCCAAGATAATTGCATCTTCACATTCTTTACTGCATTGTACATAAGTACATGCTTGCGTGGCCATTTCTTCCCGGTGTTGCATGCCCTTGGATATCAGATTCATCCGTTTGCCCTCTTGTTCACTGCACAGAGAATAATGAGCGTATGAATGAAATCACAGTCACATATTCCAGGTGGCCCTTTCTTCTCTTTCAAGAAATTAATTGTTACCCAGAACTCCAGTTTAGAACATTAAGCTTTCCCATTAAATTTTCCTAAAATAGTTGGTGCCAGTGGTTCATGCCTGTAATCCTCCTTCAGAGATAGAATCTGCAGATTACAGTTTGAAGCCAACCAGGGCAGATAAGCCCATGAGACTCATCTCAAATTAACCAGAAAAAAAGCAATGGAGCTCTGGCTCAAGGAGTAGAGTGTTAACCTTGAGCAATAAAGCCTGGGGCCATCACTTCAGTCCTGAGTTCAAGCCCTAGGACCACACACACACACACACACACACACACACACACACACACACTTTAGAGGTTTTGCAACTATCGCCACGAAAAAAATTAATTATGGAATGAAATAACCCAGGGTCTTGTCTATCTTATAAACTGCAAAACATTTTTCTTTTCTAATTAACAGTTAATTGTATAGATTAATAGTTTTCATTGTAACGTTTCCATATGTGCTATAACACACACTGATAATGTTCACCCTCCCTTCTATCCTTTCTAATCTTTCCTTCTCCCCTGCCCCATGTCTACCTTCTCAGTCTTCGACAGTCCCTCTTCTATTTTACACAAGTTTATCTGTTTGTTTCTGCATATGAGATATTCCTGCTTCCTGCACATGTGATATTCCTGCTTCTGTGTCTGACTCATTCTGTTCAACGTGATGTCTTCTATTCATTTTTCTTCATACAGCAAAATTCCAGTCTTCTTTATGGCAGAATAGCACTCTCCTGTGTGCATGTATATTTTCTTCATTCGTTTTTCTTCGCTGATATCTTAGCTAGGAGTTCAGGTGAAGACCACCAGTGCTCCGCTTGATTATTTTCTTAGATGTGCAGAAGCTTTTTAATTCAGTGTAATCCCATTTGTCAATTTTAATTTTCTTTCCTGGTCTGAGTCATACCTATGAAACTGTTGCCTATGCCAATTTAAATATGAATTTAAGTTTCATTTTGCATGGCATCCAGTAGCATAGGATTGCTGAGATGCTGCTTGAATTTTTTTAAATTGAGGACCAGAGATTAAGTTGCAATTCAGATGAAACAGAAACCACATATCTTTTCTTTTTTATTTTTGTGCCTGTCCTGGGGCTTGAACTCAGGGCCTGAGTGGTGTCCCTTAACATTTTTGCTCAGGGTTGGTATTCTACCACTTGAGCCACAGCTCTACTTCTGGCTCTTTTGGTGGCTAATTATATCTGAGTTCCTTGAACTTTCCTGCAGGGGTTGGCTTTGAACAATAATCCTCTGATCTCAGTCTCCTAAGTAGAGAGGTTTACAGGCCTGTGCCCCCAGAGGTATGTGAAACCACATTTCTTCACTGTAACATAATTTTCACGTTCATTTCCCTTTGAGTTCTTCAAGTCCTATGGTTACAGTGTTGGGTCTTGAAGTCTATGCTGCTTATGTTTAACAATTAATTGGCTGTGAGTGTCGGAGGAGGGGCTCTGTTTGGAGCAATTCTCAATTTTGTGGTATAAATACTATAATTTAGCAAATGTAAAGCTACCAATGTGATATCACTAAATGTTGAAAAGGAAAAAGATGCACAGTTGCATGCCATCATATTAGATAAAACTTATTTCCAGGGGCCGGGAGTTTGGCCTAGTGGTTAAAGTGCTTGCCTAGCATGCACGAAGACCCGGGTTTGATTCCTTGGTACCACATACATAGAAAAAAGCCGGACATGGTGCTGAGGCTCAAGTGGTAGAGCTCTAGCCTTGAGAAAGTCCAAGGACAGTGCTCAGGCCCTGAGCTCAAGCCCAGGACTGGTTAAAAAAAAAAAAAAAACTTATTTCCATTATATATACACAGGATAAATAAATCACCTCAAGAACACAACAACTAGTAAAATGTAGTCATAAATGTTGGAATATGCATTACTGTGTTGCAGAAACAGTTTATTTAACTGTAAATTTAACATCATTTAGTTGTTAATAATGGCGAGGCAAATACCCCAAAATTCATTACATGACTTTTCCCAGCCTCTTCACACGGCTAGGTCTACACAAGTCAGTGGGCTGGTGTGTTTCCTGTATGAACATGATTAAGCTATTTGACCCTTCTTGCTTCTGTTTCCTCATCTGTAAAGTGGAACCAATAATAGCATTTAGTTCATAGGGGATTTGTAGGATTAAATGCTTAGAACTGTGCTTAGCATAAGGTAAGCAATATGTAATTGCTGGCTTCTATTGTTAACAAGCCACAGGTTCTGATTTGGGGATTTAGAGGGTAATATGGAAGGCAGTTTGGCTAGAAGATGTTTAGAACTCTATAATGATGGCAAAAACAGAATCAGCTATAATGAAACATATGCGATATGTAATTAACCTAGACATTCCCTACCGTTGTTCAACGTGTTATAGAATGGCTTCTCAAGCTAGCTGGACCACACAAAAAATCTGAATAATTTAAACTAAGCAAATTATCTTTAAACAACAATTTTTAATAAAATAGAATGTTACAAAATAAGGCACCCTCCTTTGCTTTTCACCCCTGCCCCCAATATAGATTCAGGAGTATCATTCCCTAGAGATGAAGACACTCTGGCTTATTAAATCTCCACAGATAGTTAACTTTCCTGCATCCACGTTTCTTCATCTATAGAACTGATAGGGATCATAATAGCCTCTCAGCATAAAATCAGATTTTTCAAAAGCCACATGCCTAGCACAATGCACAGCACAAAGGACACAATATGAACTTCAGGACCAGTTATCTCAAATTAGTCACCAAAACCCAGAAATGGAGCTGTGGTTCAAGAGTGCTGGCTTTAATTGAAAACAAATGAAGGAATGATACCCAGGCCCTGAACTCAAGCCTCCAAGAGAGGGAGAGAGAGGAGGGGAGGAGGGGGGAGAGAGAGACAGAGACAGAGAGAAGGAAGGAAGGGAGGGAGGGAGGGAAATGGAAAGGGAAAGGAAGGAAGGAAGAAATTAAATTTATTGACCTTGCCTAGAGCTGTGGTTTGTGGCTTCCATTTAGGGGCAGAAAGTGAGTCTTCTGGAAAGAGTGCGGGAAGGGTCAAAGGAATGGAACCTGGATCCAAATCCATCACAAGCTTTGACACCCTGTGTGATGGCTCTGACAGGAAGCCCCTGTTGGTAAACCAAGCCCTTTCTTCCTGGTTGGTTTTGGGGAGCACTGAGATTCTATTCTGAAAGGACCAGACCTCCTGCAGATCTTTGGTTGGGTGAATCTATGGAACAACTTCATTAGTTCCTAAAAGATTTGTATCATGTGAACAGAAAATTGTTCTTAGGGGAAAAAAAGAAGGAAAGCAGAGAGAAAAAGCTGCCCCAGTGACTGGGTACCAGCATGTGCAGGTTTTTCTCACCCATAACAACATAGTGTGAATCCAGCTGTCTATTGCTGTTTGTGGATAACTCTGTAATTAGACACGGTACGGCCATTTGACATTTATCTTACTGAAGCCAGTCGCAAAGGTCACAGCATGTAAAGTGAATCATTCGAATAGGAGGTGGATGTTCAGCTGCCTGAGTTCAGAACTTTAAAGCTAGGTTTCTGTGTTAACAGGAAATCCACATCTCTTGCATCCTCCCTCCTCTTGACTTTCAAAGAGTATAATTGTATTTGAGGACACTCGAGAAAAGAAAGTTAAATGTTTGCCTTTGTCTAGAAGAAACAGCCCTACAGAGAACCAAGGTGAGGGCGCTATCTCATCAGCCAGAAGGTCCAGATGAGGTATAAGGCCATGGTTTTCTTTGCCACTGTATCCCCAGCCCCTACCAGGGTCTCAAGAAACGTGTGCATCATTCTGGATTAAGGTGTGTAGCAGATGGACTAATAAAAACAGGTATTTATGACCCCTTGGCTAGAGCTTCAAATAGACACCGTGTTTGCTTTCTGTTATATTAGCAAATACCTGAGAAAGTTGAACATCTAAAGAGAAGGGTTTGTTTGGCTCATAGTTCTGGAGCTTCTGGGAAATGGTCCACTGGTCCTGTTGCCTTTGGGCAAGTGGTAAAGCAGTATATTATGGTAATGACCCATGCTGGAGCAGCCATGTGCCAGGAACACCCTCCCCCTTCCCCCTTAAGGTTTCTAGTACCTTTAAGTAGCACCAGGCTGAGAGCCAGCCTTCCAACTCATAGGCCTTTGGCCCACATTTAGGATCCAAGCTACAGCTTGGTCCTGGTGGCTCATGCCTGTAATCCTAGCTACTCAGGAGACCGAGATCTGAGGTTTGCAGTTTGAAGCCATCCCAGACAGGCAACTTTGTGTGACCCTCTCATCTTCCATAAACTACCAATGAGCCAAAAGTGGGGCTGTAACTCAATTAACAGAGCACTGGTCTTGATCAAAAAAGCTGAGGGACAGGACCCAGGTCAAGTCTCAGGATTGGCACAAAAAAAAGGAAGGAAGGAAAGAAGAAGAAGGAAGAGGAGGAGGAGGGGGAGGAGGAGGAGGAGGAGGAGGAGGAGGAGGAGGAGGAGGAGGAGGAGAAGGGATCCAAACTATAGAAACAACTATGCCTTTCCACGGAGAGGTTAAGATGGCCAGAACATAACCTAGAATGGAGATGTTAATAGGGTAGAATAAATGGAAAGAAAGATAACTAGACAAAAGTATAACTGGACTGAAAGATAATTACACAGACTCTCCCTCCACAGTCACCTTTAGCTGCTTTTAATAAAGTGGGCTTACAATAGCTATTGATGTCTTGGGGAAAATTACTTCCTGCCTTGCTTCCATTCCAGTCAGATAAGCAGGACTTAGTAATAGATCATCTGAATGGAACAGTGCCACCTAACAACAACAACAACAACAACACAAAACTGAGTTCTCAAAATGAAGCCAGAGGGAGGAACTCAGGAGTAGAGGAGCCCTGCGGGGGAGGGGGGGAGAACTTGACTGACATTAGCATCAGGAATCTTACTCTGAAAATTGTTCTTTCAACATTTTTGAGGAGGCTGCAGATTTCCCTCCACCACCAGCAGACTTAATTCCTTTAAAAAAAAAAGAAAGAAAGAAAAGAAAAGAAAAGAAAGAAAGAAAGAAAGAAAGAAAGAAAGAAAGAGGGAAAGAAATATTACTATAAAATCTACCTTCCTGACATAAGGTGAACGGGAGATGCCTGGGTGTGTCTTGGGGCAGAAATGGAAGTGCCATCTCTGCTCAAGTTGGGGAGACCAGCAAGTCCTTTTCCAGAAGGACCACCACCTCCACGTCCTCCCCCTCCCCCTCCTCTTCCTCCTCTTCCTCCTCCTCGCTGATGGGTGAGGAGAGTCGGGAGGACCTGAGATCCCCCGAGAGACCAAGTCCCTTTGGGAACTGATGGGAAGCGGCCACGCCCCGGGAGAACACGCCTTGCGCTCCTTCCTCACTAGGGGACATTAGGTCAGCTCATCTCCGGGGTGGACTCTTTCCGTGGGCACCACGGGCACTGTGAGAGACATTCCGGGTGGTTGTCGTGGGAAGCCCGGGGCAGGGGACCCCCGGCCCTCCGGGGAGTCGCACTTGCTGAGTGGTTTCCTCGGGAGGTGGCGCCACAGCCCACGGCTGCGGGCCGCTGCGCGCCTTCCCTGGCCAGGCGCGGCGGTGCAGAGCCGGGGTGGAGCGAGCGAGCGCGCGGGTGGCGGCGGTGGCCGGCGCTGCGCTGCCTCCCCGGGCTGGCGCGGGGCGCAGGGCGTGTGGGGAGCCCGGGATCTGGCGCGGGCCTGGCGCCCAGGCTTCCCCGCCACCCCGCACTTGCGGCGCCCACGCCCGCAGTGACCACCCGGAGCCGCTGGCCGCCCTCCGAGCCTCGGTGGACACGATCGATCGGCGTGGCGACTCGGCTGGGTGGAAGCTCGCCCCGCGTCTCCTGCGCCTTCGGGCCCCGCGAGGGCTCTGCACGGCCACCGGTTCCGTAGGAGTTGCACGACGGAACCGGTGAGAGGTTGAGCAGTCTGGGCGACGCGCCGGGCCTGCGGGGCGCGCGCGGCGGGGCTGGCCGGCTGCGAGCGTTCGGCCGGGATTGCGGCCCACCCGGCTCCGCAGCTCCGTCCGAGGCGCTGCGTCCCAGCTCCGGGGTTCGCGGTGACTGACGCCGGAAGGGCGGGGGCGCGCAGCGGGCGCCACTCGCGTGCCGCTGCGCCCAGCCTGGGGAAGAACAGTCCCGGCGCCCCAGTGACTTCCCGGAGGTCCGGAAGGGGGCGACGTTCGTCAGCCCCTTCCTCCAGAGCCGCTCTGGAAATCGGGGACCGCGAGGAACAGCGGATCCGCCAGCGGAAGGTCCAGACCGAGGGGAACCGAGGGCCTCCCCACCCGAGGGCCCCGGCTGACCCCGGGCCGGCGCCAGCGGGGACCGATGCGCGCCACTAACTCTCCAGGTTTCCTTCCCCTTAGCCTTCCCTTCCAGCCACTCGGAAAGCACTCGTCCACGCCAGCCTGCCCTGGCTCCGCAGGCCCTCGCAGCCCGAAGGACGCACGCAGCACGAGCTTCCTTCCTCTGGACGACCCGGCGTCTCCAGTCCCTTCATCCGAATCGCTGAAAGTCATTCTCAGCTGCTTCATCCCCACGTGGTATTTGGGCAGCCGACCGGGAAGCCTGGCGTATTCCGGGTCCACGCTGCGGGAAGCGCAGTCTTTGAAGTCCTCTGGGCCTGCTCAGTATTTCTGATTTACTGTCAACTCAGTAAATTCGATAGCGCAACCTCACACCTCTGTCCTCCCGCAGGAGAATTCAGGTGTGAGTATCCAGTGTGCCCCCGCCGTGGTTCACACCCTCTGATGCGCTCACACTCCTCAATCCGTAAGCCCATTCCTGCCCCACATAGGCATTGTTGCACTCGCATGCCCGTTTCCTCAGAAAACTCTTGCCAAACACTCCCGACTGTCATTTAGTTTATTGCAAGAGCCCGTTTCAAAAGCTAAGTGCGTGAATCTCTTTGAGCTTTCATGAAATGATGGTTGTCTGCGATCACTTAACCATGTAGTTCCTAGGTTGCTGGCCTGGTGGAGGGAATGAACACGAAGACTTCTCCATCTTCAATAAAAAAAAAAAAAGAAGAGGACTTTACGACCGGGGTGAAAGGGTTGGTGAACTGAGCCAATTGGTCAGCGTGCCTTTACTATGTGCAAAAGCATTCAGACACATGGCGACCCTTTCGCAATAAAACTTTATTGATGATCGTTTGGAAGTTATGGCAACTCCAAGGTTATAAAACTTGCCATAAAATACCAAGCAGTCATTAGTTTACCTGACCTCATTTCAATATAAACTTCCACAAAACATTTTATTTTGTTCCTTCCTATAAGTGGAGAAAAGAAGCTGAGGAGGTTAAACACAGCTGCTCATTATTGAGGACCCAAGATGTGCAAATTGACATTCTGACCTTCGTGCCTGCAAATCAACAGGGAAATTCCCATTCTGTTCTTTCCTATACATATATGGGAACAAATAATAGAGCTTATGTCTTTAGTCCAACTGTTCTTTTTAGCAACCTAACCTGAGTTCAAATTTGGATTCAGTAATTTACTCTTTGGAGGATCTAGGATCTTCCTTTTTTGTGGGAGGAATGTGGTCTGCTGATCCTGGGGTTTCAAGTCAGGGCCTGGGCATTGCCCCTTAGCTATTTTTGGCTCAAGGACAGTGCTCTACCAAGTGAGCCACAGCTCAAGAGCTGGTTCATTGGAGATGAAAGTCTCCAATGACCTTCAGCTTGGACTTTCCCTAGCTAGATACAAACCACAATGGCCAGATCTCAGCCTCTGGAATACCTAGGATTACAGCTCCTGGCCCTACCTTTAAGAGCTATTAAAGACTCTTTACTCCCTGAATTTTACATGAGATGTAAGAGGCAAATGCTCACCCAATGTTTGCCATGTGACCAGAAAAGGAAAGTGTTGGTGTTACAGGAATTGAGAGGTTAGAGCACATTATCAGACCTTGCCACCACCAGCTGCTTTAGCTGAGGTCAACACTTAGAACTGCACTGAAGAAATCAACAACAAACTGATGTTCCAAGAAACATGAAGGAGATAACCTATGCTAGGTTCAGTAGAAAACATCATTGTTCATGGTACGCTAGCTATCTACATGAACTTCAACCATGGACCAAAGAACCAGCCACAAAACAGTGATAACTCTAAGTAGCCTCTCACCTTCCCAAGCTCCACTTTGGGTTGGCTGAATCCCATGCTTCCTTAATGATGTATAACTGAGGTCAATATTCCTGCTTTGAGGACAAAGAGATTTGTAAGTACAGATGGCAAGGTTGACCTTGTGTTTGCTATGTGCTCATTTCTCCCAAACATGTAAAGGTCTGGAGGTACTTTTCACGGATTGTTTAAAATATAAGCTCCAAGATAGATCCAAGCGTATATGCATTTATGGTGGTTTAGGAATCTAAATGAAGAAAGCTAACTGCTTTATGACCTCATTGGAACTCATCTTGGTAATGTTATGCTTAGTTTCCTGGTGTGCCTTAAAATATTTGGGGGATTTCATGGAATTTAACTAGAAAGGAACATTTAAAAATTAAAATCTTATGTAAATGCTTTTGCCTTCATCTACAGGGCAGTAGTGCAGTGTGTGTGTGTGTGTGTGTGTGTGTGTGTGTGTGTGAGAGAGAGAGAGAGAGAGAGAGAGAGAGAGAGAGAGAGAGAGAGAGAGAAGTGGTATGAGCAATGCAAAGATGTAGCTGAGTCTTAGACAAAGAACAGAAAGGGAAAGCTTTCCTGTTGCTCACTTCTCCCTTACTGATAGGAACAGGTTGCAGTTATTTGGGTTACTATTTTATACTCACCACTTAATAAGCATGCTTCTGCCTGTGATCAAAAGAAATATTCTGTGTGCTCCCAAGTTAGCATTGATTAGGAAGAACTAGGGGGAAAGCCCGTGAACTTACAAAATATGGCCCATGGACTGAATACAATGTCTTTATTGATCTTAACAAGTAAATGAAAGTCTGTCTGGGAATGTAGCTCAGTGATAGAGTGTTTGCCTAGGAGCTGGCTTGATGCCCTAGGTTTGATTGCATTGCACCCCAAAAAATTAGTAGGGAGAGAACATTTCTAAATTCAGTCCTTTGAACCTGTGACATTTTTGAAAAGCCCAGCAGTGTTAACCTCAGAGATGAGTTAACAAATTGTCCTTATATTTAAGTTGGTAAAATTTCTTGATGCACATAAATATAAAAATGCATTGGTGATACATGTTTTATCAACAGCAGTAACTTAATTTATAGTGCTTACATCCTCTGCTATTATTTTCCTAGATGCTTGGAGGGAACGACGTAACAGAACAAGTCTTTATTTTAGCTAGGTGCTGGTGGTGGCTTATGCCTGTAGTCCAGCTTCTTAAGAGGCTGAGATCTGATGACTGTGGTTTGAAGTTAGCCTAGCTAAGAAACTCTGTGAGACTCTTATCTCTAATTAATCACCAAAAGCTGAACGTGGAACTGTGGCTCAATTGGTCAAGTAGAGCCTAGGGTTCAGGGACAGCACAATGCTCTGAATTCAAGCACCAGGAACTAAAAAGAAATACATAAATATATTTAAATCGGCAGTAAGAACCATATTCCTCTTCTTCCATTGCCCTCAAATAATTGTTCTTTACCCAAGGAAACCTCTTCAGCCTCTTCCTATTAATTTTCACTATGCGTGACCTCGGCGCAGCTGTATCTAAGCATGGGTATCCGCTAGGAAAACCTAGCTATTAAAAACTAGCCCGGGAGATAGGGAGGGGAAAACTGGGAGAAAATGAGAGCAAAGGAGTTACTCATTACCTAACTCATGTACCACTCTGTACATCACCTTTACAACAGCAATTTTTAAAAAGGAAAAAAATGAAGACCTATTCATTTGTATTCTTTTTTGAATTCCCCTTTTATGGGAAAGGTATCAAAATAGATTTCTAAAGTGATGTTGATGTTTAGAAAAATTTTAAGGATTGTGCATTCAGGGACATTTGAAAATGTGAGGTACCACGTATTTCTTCAGGTTTCCTGGGAGATCTAGTTAACAAAGGTTTAACTGTTTGATGAAAAGTCTGTCTTCAGGATGTCTTAGAAATCTATTTGTAGATTTTTGGACAGCTGAGTGATAGAGTTATGAAATCCTAAATTATGCCTCGAGATCTGGTAGCAGACAGGGACTGCAGGTTTATCCTCATCAGTTTTATTGACACAAGAAACTTTCCCATAAGAGGAAAAAAATGCAGCTTTTATGTAGTGTCATCCGGGTGTATGCTCTTTGTTCCTTTTATAGAATTCAATGTATATTTTACCCCGAAGGTATGTTTTTCCTCTATGAGACTGATTTGAACTAATAAATATAATGATGCCTCCTATACACTTAATACTTTTATCCCTTCTCAAACTCTCATGCTTCTAGCAGTTCCAGGGGTGAACCACAAAGATCATAGCTATGTTATGGCTCATATAATCATGGCTAACCCAGTGTCTTCTGCCTCTCCCCCCCCCACCCCGCTCGCGTGCTCTCTCTCTCTCTCTCTCTCTCTCTCTCTCTCTCTCTCTCTCTCTCTCTCTCTCTCTCTCTCTCTCTCTCTGTTTATAGTAGAAATAGTAGGTCTTCAGATAATTTTGTTTCACAGCTGAATTCTATAGACAAGTCTGATTCCAAAGCAAAACTTATGCACTTTTTGCCTACCCTTGAATTGAAAGAGCTCGGAGGAGACTTTTTTTTTTTTTGAGAGTTGTAATCCTTAGGTGGCTTAGCCACAGCTAAATTTCCAGTGCAGAACTCAAATAAAAATCCTTCTACTATACACCCCTTTTGGGAGAACTATGGAGAGGCACACAGGCTGAAAACAAAATTAACATTGGAGGATTTCATTTTTGTGTCATGATTGAACAAATTTATAGAATCAGTTTTGAATGATGGTGAACTCTTTAGAGTATTTTGTGGAAGATCTGGAAAATATGCAAACATTCACAGCATGTATCCATCTTGTGTTGAGTTGATTTTTTATTACCTGTGTTTCCACGATTTCATTAGGTTTTAAACCCATTTACCCAATGCATGTACAGTACATCTAGCAAGAGACAGCTGGGACTTGTGGGTATCAGGCATTGAAAACTGCAAAGAAGCATCCATCCAACCAAGCAGTGCACAGTGTTTTCCCTTTAAACTCAGCAGTGGCAGTGGCAGCCCCCCGGTTGCTCCAATGACTGCACTGAGGGGGCTTGTAAATGTACCATGCATTATGCAACCCAGGAGACAAGGCGGATTTAACCGGACCTGAGGAATTTTGACTTTTCTATTTCCTGGCTTTCAGGGGTTTTAGCTTTTTAGCCTTAAACCAGCATCAGGAAAGTTTTTTTTTTTTTTAACATGGAGTAATAGGATCATTATTTCTCCTTCTGGTGAAATGGGTGTCTCTAAGAACTGAGCTGTGTGTTGAGGCAGAAGGCAACCCCAAAGGAATTGAATAGGAATCTCTCTAGCAATAAAAACTGCTAAGGGAATTTGTGCTGCCAGCTTGCCAGAGCATCAGATTCACACCTCTGGCCCTGCAAGGAGGTGCTAGGTGGGCTTTTTAAAAGTCCCCTGTGGCTGTGACCTTGGCTTTCCAGCGCTCTAAATCGCAGACACCCGCCAGCCACTGTCTTGGGCTGGCGTCTTGATCCCGCAGGCTGTGGAGACAGTCCTCTGGATCCACCCTGGGAGTCTGTTTGACCCACAGCCCGGGTAGAGCTGCAACACACATAGGACTGCAGCATTTCTGGTACTCACCTTTGGTTCTTAAAATGCCCCTTCTTCTGTAAGCAGGAACCTTACAGTCTAGATTACTCAGCAGCAACAGAACCCAAAGCAGAAGCCCTTCAGTATGGAAAAAGTCATGATAGAACAGAACCTGAAAAGTTGTTACTGTTGTCAGAAAAATGCTCTATTATTTTCCCAAATTCTCCTTTTAAATTTGTTTCTTATTCTCCTTGATTATGCTGCTTTTGGAAGATTAAATTCTCTACAGAAATCCCATAAACATCTCCGTACACATTGAAAAATGTTTTGGTAGTTTTAAGATGAGCAAATTTCCTCAACTGAATGAATAACCTTAAATTTTTTGTTTGTATTTTGTAAAAGTTCTAGATTTAATAAACAAGATCACCATAGTTTGTCTTTTTGCTAGAAAAAAATTGGGCTAGGCAGGCTTAGAATGCTTGCCTAGTATATGTGATGGCTCTGAGAGAGAGAGAGAGAGAGAGAGAGAGAGAGAGAGAGAGAGAGAGAGAGAGAGAGAGAGAGAGAGAGGCTAATTTATGTTAATTTTATATTTTCTGGATGAAAAAGTGAATCACAAAAAGCAATGTCTGTGTCTCTCTTTCTCTCTCAAAATTTTTTTTCCTACTGCCCCAATTTGTTTACTCTGCAAGAGTTATTTGGCTTATTAGGAGAGATGCTTTCTGTTTATTTCACCATTCTATTTCTCTTCCTTAAGTCTGAGTGTATCCATTGGAACCTCATTGTTGGTGAGTCCCTGAGCTGTGTTTCCAGGGTTCCACTGGCTCAGTTTGTCTCAATTGGCTGCCTGGGTGGTGGGCCACTCTTTCCGTGGTCTCCCCGTGGGAGACGGGCTGGACACTGGAAGGAAAAGGAGAGAGAGCTCACTGGCACGTCAAGGGAGGCCTTTGAGAGGGGGAGACAGAGGTGCTTACCTGAGCCTGCCCTGCCACCGCGAGAGGGCTTTCTTCCCAGCTCCTGGTGGGAGGAACACACTCAAAGGGGAAGATTATTTGTGGCCTTCAGAGCTGTGGTGACTCGGACGAAGATGCGACTGGTGAGGTTCCAGTCTAGATCGATTTTTTTTTTTTAATCAGAAAGCTGAAGGTGCTAACTTGGAATGTCTCAGTCCAGGTTCTCAGGTGGATGAATCAAGAAGTGTCGTCGCCACCAACCCCTGACAGGAGGACCGACCGCCCCGCCCTCGCGGCGTTCTCTTCCTAAGCAAAGTTCACCTACATTTCTTCATGATTATTTTAAATGAAATGTTTTCTTTCTCTGTTGTTCCCAGGAAAACGAAAGGATAAGGAGGTGGACTCGATGCTTAACCCTAAAGGAAGGAAAAGGCTGGAGTCCCGGAGGGTGGAAGTGTGGCTAGCCCTACCGCGTGCTGTGGGGCGGCCTGGGCCCAACGAGCTGTGTTAATTATGGGTTCTAATTTTATGACTTCTCAGCCCCCCTCTCTGGTTTTGTTCCCAGGATAGTGTTCTTTAAAAGACACGCACGCAGGCACGCACGGGACCAAATCCTCAGAAAAGCAAAGGTGGATAGCTGAGAGCGCGCCAGGAGCCGTGTGTACAGATCGTGGCAGTGGGGGAGTAAATTGTAGGAAAGGCAGGATTCCTTTCTAGCCGACCTAAGCGATCTAGGCGCTGTTGGGGTTAGTCCGAGTGTTCCTGGAGGGGGAAGGGGTGCTACTGCACCCCAAAGTTGAAGACTTGCCCTTACCCAGCAAGTAAGCTGGAGCCAGATCCCACTCAGCCTTCCACCTTTGGCTGTGATTTGGTGAGGGCGCAGATGCGCTATGGCTCTGGCTTTGGGGTAAGTCCGAAGTTTCTCTTTACCAGGAGGCGGCAAGATGTAGGAAGTGTTCACTATCCGATCCAGATAACTGGTATTGGGGCTTTTAGTAGGGTGCCGGGTTCCTCTCACCAGCTGCTCCTGCTGAGTAGAGAAAGGGAGAGAGCAGAGAGGGGGGAATACCGGGGGC